>NC_133658.1:174994191-175298512 GCF_037893015.1 Macrotis lagotis | reverse complement strand
TTTTGCTATGTCTTTCTATAACTCATTTAACTTCCTCTCTAAGTATTTGCATGCTATTTCTCATGGTTCATATGTGTTTTGTTTTTGATATTACTTGATTGTATATGATAGTTTTTTGAGTTTCCTTCCTTGTTTCTTTTAATTAGAGCTATTTTTTGCTTTTGATTTATCTGAGGTCAGAATTGCTATATGTGTTCTTTTTTTAACTTCCACTGAAGCATGTTATATTATGCTCCAGCCTTTTACTTTTACTCTTTACTTCACTCTTTAATATTTACTTTTACTATATATAAATTTTTTTACCTTGTTCCTACCTATTCAACAGAATTTTGTACTTCCCACTACCTCCCAATCTGTTCTCCCTTCTTTTAATCTTCCTCCTTTTTTCCTCCCCTTTCCCTTCTTATTTCTTAATAGGGTAAGAAAGATACCATTACCCACTTGAGTGTGTATGTTATTCCCAATTTGAGCCAAATTCCATGAGTGTAAGATCCAAGCATTACTCCCTTTTTCCTTTCTTTCCCTCTATTTTAATGTCTTTCATGTCTCTTAATGCAACATAGTTTGCTCCATTCTGCCTCCCCCTTTCTTCTTCCCCTACATTCCCTCTTTTTCACACCTTAATAATTATTTTTAATCATCCCCTCAAAATCAACTTATACTCACACTCTCTGCCCAAGTATATTTTTTCTAACTGCCAGAATAGAGATACAGTTTTTAAGAGTTACAAGTATCATTTTCCCACGTAGGGATAAAAACAGTTTAACCTTATTGGATATCATATTATTGTTGTTGGTTTTTCCTGTTTGCTTTTTTATTCTTCTCTTGGGTCTTGTATTTGAAGATCAAATTTTCTGTTCAGTTCTGATCTTTTCATTAGGAAAGTTTAAAAGTTCCCTATTTCTTTAATTTCTTATCTTTTCCCTTGAGATATTATGCTCAATTTTTTTCTGGGTAGTTGATTCTTGTCTGTAATCCAAGCTCTTTTGCTATCTGGAATATCATAGGTCCTCCAATCCTTTAGTATAGAATTTGCTAAGTCCTTTGCAATCCTAAGGAATCTGTGATCCTTTGATATTTGAATTGTTTCTTTCTGGTTGCTTGCAGTATATTTTCCTTGACCTGATTGTTCCTTGGAGTTTTGTTTTGGTATCTCTTTCAAGAGGAAATCAGTAGATTCAATTCTTTCAGCCCTCTGATTCTATATCAAACTAGTTTACCTTGATAATTTCTTGAAAGATGTACTCAAGCTCTTTTTTTTAAAATTCATCATGACTTTCAGATAGTCCAACAATTCTTGAAAAGTTATTTTATATCTTATTCTATTTTTCTAATGCTTAAATTTTTTTTTGGCTGATTCTTGATGTCTCATAGAATTATTAGCTTACACTTACACTATTCTAATTTTTAAAGAATGATTAGCTTTTGAATTTCATTTTTCATTTGGCCAATTCTACTTTTAAAAGAAGTGTTTTCATTAGTTTTCCTATTTTGTAAATTCTTTTTTAAGGAGTTGTTTGTATCAATCAATTTTTGTACTTCCTTTTATAAGCTGTCAACTCTTTTTTCATAATTCTCTTCTATAACTCTCACTTCTTTCCCAAGTTTTCTCAACCTCTTACTTGATTTTTAAAATCCCCTTTGAGCTCTTCCAAGAAAATTTCTGGAAAAAAAAAGAAAAAAGAAAAGAATGAAAAAAGAAAATTTGGGAAGTGGGGGCTTGAGGACAGTTCTTATTCCCCTTTAAGGTTTTGCATATAGGCATTTTGCCATTGTTGTCCTTTTCTGAGTTTGAGTTTTGATCTTCCCTGTCACCATAATAGCTTGGAATCAAGTTATTATTATTTTTTTTGCTAATTTTGTTTTAAATTGAGTTCTGCTTTTTGGGATATAGGAGACTCTTTTCCTAGTTTCTTATATTGGAGGCCAATGATCTGGTCACTGACTTTCTTCTGAGGCTGGTGGCTTGCCCAATACTCTAGGTTGATTCTGCATAGTCATACCTGAGTTCCTGGGTTAGCTGTTTGCTTGCTGCGCTGGATCTAGAGGCCTCATAGCTGACCCATTGTACTATAGGCCTGCTGAGCCAGAACTGTGAGGCCTGGTTTGCTTATCTCTGAAATGGCTTGGCTTCTGGGCACTGTCTGCTTTGGACTGCGCTTTCCTTTAACCCAAGTGAGACAGACCTTTCTTAAAGTCCTCCTTGGTTATCTTGGAAGGAAAAATCGTTTTACTCTTTCTTTTTTGTGCATTCTATCACTCCAGCATTCTTTGAGAGGCTTGATTAAGTTATTTCTGAGGGAAACTGAATAGAGTCAGGCAACTTCTTGACTTTTCTTTGCAATCATGGCTCTGCCCAGTTGCCTTAGTTTTTGTATCTCTTTCACTAGTTTCTGCTCCCTTGACTTTGACTTTATTATAGAACAAGAATGAATTCTGTGACATAATTCTACAAGGTAAATATACTTCCCTTGAGAATAAAGTACTCTCCCATTTGAATTTAATTATTTCTTTAAAAACTATCAGTCACCTTCCTTGATGAAGCAATTCACCTGAATAGGTTGAGAACTTTTCTAAAGGTAAATTTCCATTTACAGGGAGCTTCTTTCTCTACATGGGAGAAGCAGTTCTTAGAAATAAGAAAACACTTTATTTTCTAAAGCAAAGGAATTTCACTCATCATACTCTACCATTTGAAAATATCATGCCAATGTGTGGGTCGACATGCCTAGTGGCCAGAATAAATCATGTAGCTAGACACACACGCTGTCTCCACAATAACTAACAATTTTATAATGTTTCAAAGTTTATAAAGTGCTTTACTCACAACTTCTGTGAAGTACCTACATTTATATATTCATTTTGTAAAGGAGAAAGCAAACTCTGAAAGGTTAAAATGACTCTCCCATGGTCACACAGTTCAAACCAAATGTCTGATACAGAATTTGAAGCCAATCTTTGAAACCAATCCTATAATTATTAATAGTGTGGTAAAAGGTAAATGACACAATTGATAGAGTGCTTTGCTTGAGTCAGGAAGACCTAAGTTCAAATATGGCCTCAAATACTTAACTAGTTATAGGATCCTGAGCAAGTCAGTTAGCCAATGTTTGTCTCAGTTTCTTCAAATGTAAAATGAAAATAGTAGCACCTTTTTGGCACATAGAAGGTGATATAAAAATGCTTTTCCATTCTCCTTTTCCCACTTTGTTGACTTTCATAGGACTGTATGATTTGAAAAGCATTCCCTTTTTCATCCTCATAACAACCCTGTAATATAGGTGCTATTAATATTCCCATTTTAGGGATGAGGAATCTGAATCAGAGAGATTAAGGGAGTTGAATGGGTTCACACAGTTCCAGATTTGAATTAAGGTCCTTTTCTAACTCAAAATCCCATACCATTGCTATAGCACCCTGGTGCTTATATGTTATCACAAGGATTTGACTTTGTGAGTTTTGCTACAACATATACCCTTCAGTTTCATCTTCAAGTTTTATTCATACAATTCTACCATTACCAATCAATTCAGAAACGGGACTCTGTAGTTTAAAATCTTGTAGCTAAAGCATTCAGCTTCATATGACATTGACTGCATTTTTCATTTTAGAAATGATTATGGTGTCAGGCAGTGGTTTTATGAACTAGTTCACCATAGAAAGATCTGGTTAGGAAAATGTGAAGATAATATTCACATTTCACTGTTGCAGTAGACAAACTGAGTCACAGAACAGCTAAATGACTTTGGTGACCTCCCATAGGAAGTCAACAGAAAAGGCAGAATTTGTAATTCCATGTCACAGCTCATTAGACCATAATGAGAAAAGAACAGTTTATATCAGTCAGCAAGCAGGAATAATACAGAAGGTCTCCATTGTTCCTTTAGAATAAAATTAATCCCATCAATCTGTTCTGACACCCCAAAAGCAAAGCAGCATTATTTATAATTTACAGGAGGATAGGTATGCTTCCATTGGGCAACAAGCTTCCTTTCCTCATTCTGATTGTTCTAAGTCTCACTGTTTGAGATGGGAAGAAAATTGGGGAAATATAATGTTTGGACTAAGGGAGCTGATTCTTTATAATATCACAAAGTACAGTTTTTATGTAGGAGGCTGAGAGTTTAGAAAATCCTTGAGTGGAAATCAACTGCAAAGCTACTTCCTATACCTGAACTAGAATGAAGCATTCCCTTTAAATGGCAAAATAACTGTCCTAATTTGTGTGACTTCCTGGAGCAGATATGTTTTAAGGCAGTGACACCATGTGGTAGTCTATCAGCACCCCAACATTATGAAAACATAGCTGCCCTAGCATTAAATTGGCCAACATGGAACAATGGTATGTGCCCTACAGAAAGCTATGATTCTCTAATTCTACCAAGTAGAAGTGTGGCCAGTTTCCAAGGCTCCATAATACACATTCTGAAGCTGGCAACTAAAAGAAAAGATCCCAATTTATTGTCTCCAGTATTAACTGTAATTCTCTTTAAGGATGACAGTCAACATTCCCATTCTCAATAATATAAAAAAGATCAAAATTACTTCACTGTGACATGACTGCTTTGCCTGAACTATGACTCTTTCCTTCACTGCTCCTGAAAATAGGCCCAGACAAAGGATTGTGTTCTTATAATAATAATAATAATAGCACAAACCATGTCTATATTTTGGCATGTCTATATTTTATGGGCAGCAATCAGTGTTGGATAACATCCATAAGTAAGACTGGCCAAATTGACATGGAGCCAAATCATTGGACAGAGTTTTGAGAGGTAGCAGGTGCTTCCTAAGATTCAAACCTCTTCACTTTCCTACCTAACCCCGTGAAAAAATAGTCTAGGTCACTCCATAGTGCATCAGACTAAACACTCTGCAAATTGATAGAAAAACTGTACTGCTTTCATATTTTTAAAGTATGTATACTGCCTAATTCTGCAATTTTGAAAAACAATAAGAATGACTCCTCTTTGTAGTGTTGGAAAGTTAAATAAGCAAACAAATAAAAAGACTTTCATTTGACCTTGCCATCTTCTCAAACTACTTCTCCCTCTTATACAGTTAAACTCCTATAGAGGGTCATGTATACCACTTGCTCCATTTCCTCAGCTTCCATTCACTACCCCAAATTTTAAACCATCTCAGCCTTCTAGATCTCAGTCCAATTCTGATTATGTAACACCTATCATCTTCTCAAAACCTTTCATGGCCAAGGACTTTCAATAAAGTGACCTCTTGCTACCAACCTCCCTTTTATCTCCAATTTTTAAAACATCTTTTACCCAACATCTACACTCTAAGCAAACTGAACTAATTGACATTTCCTTGATATATGGTGAATTTTTCCATTTCAATACCTCTACTCATACATTTTCTATTGAAGCTTTACTTCTTCTTCAAATATATTTAGCTCAAATTCTAACCCCTTCATAAAACTTTCCTTTTTCAACCCTATCAGGAATAACAGAATTTTTTATTCAAATGGAATTTGAATAACCATCTAATCTAATGAACACCTGAATAAAAGTCATCTTTACAACATATCTAGAAATTAGTTATCCAGTTTTTACGGGAAGACATTTGGTAAAATGTAAGTCACTACTTCCCAAAACAGTCTCATTCTATTTTTTAATAGCTCTAATTGTTTATAGGTTCTTCATTTAAAGTAGAAAACTATTAATTACAGAAAGGGCAAGCAAATTATGGTCCATAAATGTACTATAATGGAATAGAACTATAAGAATAACAATTTGATAAATACAAAGGATTTATCTGAAACTAATGAAGAGTGAAGTGAGGAGAGCCAAGAAAACAATATATGCAGTGACTACAGCAATAGAAATATGACAACCAGAAAACAATTGAAAAAGCATGTTGCAAAATTACAAAGAAGAAATTTAGCCCTAAAGAAGAGACATGCAAAGATGCTTCTCTCCTCCTTTGTAGAGGAAGGGAAGGAGGGGTTGGTTCACAGGTATAAAAACTGAATTTACATATAAAACTTTCATTTTGTTCAAAAATTTTATACACACACATTTAAGAAAAAAAGAATTATATACTTTTCCCTCAACATTTTTTGGGTTACTCCTTCCTAGCAATGAGCAAAACTTAAAAGCTATGAGCCTATTATTGAGGGGAAGGAGGAGTAGCTTTGGCTATCTTATGTCTATACCTAACTCTTGTGTGATTCTGAGCACCAGTGTCTGAATCTATTGCATTTATTGTTTCCTAATCATGGGTGAATGAGTAAACAGAGATGGAATAAATCATGATTGTGACCTTATAACATTTAAAGGTTTTGGAAAAGTCATTAAAAATTCACTGTAGTGAGTACATAAGACAACAAAGCCAGGGTTTTATTATGAGTTTTTGCTCTCATCTTCTTATACCTTCTTATTAAATATATATCTTTTTTGTAAAAATGAATTCATATCAACCAATTAGTTGATATTAAGGGTACACACTAGATTGAGGCTCTAAAGCCAACAATACTGTAAAACCTTAACTCCTCAGGGTTACTGTAAGAATCTTTAAGGACAAAGTAAACAGATATTCCTGAAGATCCAATTTGTCTTTGGTTATGGTGGATTGGAAGAATGATCACAGGAGAGTTCCATATACATCATTTCAATCCTAAATATTCTCCCCTTAACATCTTAAGCCCTTTGAATCCATCCTCATGTTTCATAATATTGAGACCTTTGATCATCCTATTTGCCTTTTTCTGGATACAATTTAGCTTATCATTGTCTTTCCTAAAAATGTGATAATTGGAATGGAGCACAATACTCCCTCTATGGATGGACCTGGGGCAGAATACAGTGAACTAACTCTTCCTTATTCAAAATCTCAATTTTACTTTGTACATCTATTATGATTTTTTCATATGCTATCTTTTGTTCTAATTATTTGTATACAAGTCATAGATACCTTAATAGATTTGAAACTCCCTATGGACGAGTAATATATTTTTGTATTTAACATAATGTCTAGTAAAATATAGTAAGTACTCAAAATAGTTATTGAATGAATGAAAAATCCAGGGTTAATAGGAGAGGGAAAAATATCCCCTACTTTAAAATAAAATGATTATATTTCATCAGCTGTTCATAACTTATGCTTTTGTTGGATTTCATTTTAATGTTCCTTTTAGATGCTCAGTTTCCCTCTAATTTTTATTATTTGGGTCTATTTCTTCTATGCAAATGAATTGTCTTGAGTAGGTAAGCAGGATTTAGCCAAAAATTATACTTCTTTGGTTATATAATAAGTATTTCATTTCTGCAGTTGGCTTTATCATTTATATGAAGAAAAGTAGTTCTTATTAGGATTCACAGCAAATTATGACACATTCTTAGCTTATATAAGCACTGTCACTGAGTGATTTTTGCAGAGAAACAAGTCGTAATAGTTATTATTAAAATGCTCAATAAATTGTTTATATATATGTGTGTGTGTGTGTGAATGTGCGTGCTTGTGTATATTTATACACAAGCACACACACACACGATAATAAATTTAGGTGTATTAATGAAATACTTTAAATTACCTAGGCTTCTCTGTCTTTTCCTGAAAGTGCTTGCTGGGAGACAAAAAAAAAATCTATACTTCTAGACTGTGGACCATATGCTATCTTTGTATTTAGTTTCCAGTTACCAATCTGTTGTTTGCTAAATGATACCATGCTATACCACCAATATCGGAAGAAAATGAGATCCCAGGTATTCAGCATGACAGGCTCCATTCAATTCCTATTGAATAAAGTTATAAACTTTTGGTGTGTCATGCAAAGTACTGTTTGAAATTACGTTTTTTGGGTCTTTTGATTATATTTTCAGGATGGAGTTCTTATAGTTAGATGAAGAACATGCTACAACTAAGGACTATAAAGTAATTGCTGAAAGAATTTCCATGATGCTAAACACACCAAGAAAAATTTAAATTTATTTCAGCAATATCATAATATGTACATCCTAAATATTACTGTTGATGCATTGCGTGGTGGTGTAGAAGCTGACCAAATGCCTCTCTCTTTAAACCTATAAGCTTCTTGACAGTAGGGCCTATTTTTCATTTTATCTTTGAATATTCTTAATATAGCACAATGTCTTGTATGTATTAGGACTTGATAATCTTGAACCACAAATTGGTCAGATATAGAAACTATTTTCTGCATAGTAAAAGTAGCAAATTGGTTAGATATAGAAACTATTTTCTGCATAGTAAAAGTAGCCTTGGATTTGAGAGTCAGAGGATGAGGGGTTAATTTCTGGCCACAGTGTGGTACAGATGCTACAAAAGCAAATTGATCATGGGACCGATTTAAGAAAAGCCTTAACTTCTAGGAATAAAGAAGGGTTAGATTCTTTAAAGTGGGGGCAGCTACAGAATTGTGCTCAGTTGTGTGTGACTTCTGATAGATATTGATAAATTGGACAATGTCCAGAGCAATGTAATCAGTATGGTGACAGGCCTTGACTCCAGCCATGGGAATTGGTAAAAGGACCAGGCCTGTTAGCCAAAAGAACAAAAAACATAGATAGGACATGATAACTATCATTAAATCCAAAATTTTTTTCACTTGAAAAAGGGATTTCATTTATTCTCTGTGGTTCCCAAAGATTCAAAAACAGCTAGAATAAAAAAGCATTTTTAAGTTCTATGTTAAAATATACTTCCTATTACTAATGAAACTGTCCCAAATAGAATGAATTGCTTGGGGAAATAGAGTGTTCTTCTTCTCTGAGAATCTTTAAACAGAGTCTAGGTGTTCACTTTCCTAGTAGATTGTAATGGGAATAATTTTTCAGATATTGGTTATATTAGATGGCACTTGAAGAACTTTCCAAATCTAAAATTATTTGCTGGATCATGCATTAGACTGCATGAAATTTCTTAGACTGGATCTCAAACTCACAAGTGGTTGGAGGTCTTAATTCCACGTGTGTGTATGTACGTGTGTGTGTGTGTGTGTGTGTATAAATGTGTATGCACATCTGTGGGGTCACCTATTTCCTTTTTGGCTAGATACTATTGTGTTATTCTGCAAAACAAGGAGAAAATCTGGAACCTCGAGAGACAGATGGGGTGTAATTATTATTATAAGTACTCTGTATTTTTATCATCATCATTAATTATATTTCTTGTAAGAATTTTATATCCTTATCTCTGAGCCTGATATTTGTTCCTTTGCCTTATAATTATCCCAGAGTAAGCAGTTCTCTGTGTGTGCTCAGCACCTGATTGCTTGGTGTTTAGCTCCGATTTTCTATATCATATCACAAGGGAGATCTGAGAAGTTGTTTTTCCTCCTGGTTCTCCTGGTTTCCTTAATTAACTTGATTCTTTTCTTTTTTCCCTAATTGTACTGCTGCTGAAAATAGCAATGTTCCAAATGCTGCAAGAAGTTCGTTGGTGGGGCTCTCTTTCAGCTTAGTGTAATCATGGGGCCAAGCGCATATGTTAGAAAGGCAGATGCTAATATTGGACATTTGAACATATTTTTACATAAATTAAACATTGCTCCATACTTTCCTTGCAAACCATCCCAGGTCTGCTTTAGATATAGATATAGATGTAGATTCTGGATTTATTCTTTTTGGCAGTATTTACTTGAGAGAGCCCAGTTAACCTAGTGTTCTTTAGTGTAGATTTTAAATCACAGTGTTATCCAAATAACGAAGAGCTTTCATTTTTTCATATTTTTATTTTTCTCTTAGCCCCTAGCTAAAATTGTTGCCAAAAGATCAGGAAAGAAATAGTAAGATGAAGAAGAAATATCTATATATCTATCAGCAAATATCTTTATATCTATCAGCAAAATAAACAATTTCCATTTCAGAGGCAACTAGGACTAATAGTGCATATATGCTAAATTGCAGTACTTGGAGTAAGCAAGACCTAAGTTCAAATCCCACCAAAAATTCTTACTAATTGTGTGATACTGAGAAACTTCTGTCATCCTCAACTTCATCTGTAAAATAGGCATAATAATAATACTTACCTCACAGGATTGTTGTGATGAACAAAGGGCTTTGTAAATGCTATCTATTATTAACAGATTTTATGCCACCAAATCATTGCAAAGTGAGGGTAATAGATTGTTAAGGTATTAGATTAATTGTTTTTGAAAGGATTTTGATTACTCTGTCTAGGAGGGACTTTTCTGCAGATTCTGTAGCAAATCAGTGCCATCTAGCCAGAGTGTGAAGGTTCTTGGTTGAATCAACACTTGCCCGGCTCATCTCAGTATTGTTTTCTGAGATGCTCTTTTCTCATCATGAGCACAGGTCGAAGAATGACTACTTGAGTGCATTTCAAAATGTCTATTACTCAGTGAGACTTCGGTGATGAAAACACATGGCAGTTGGTGTGATTCTCTAAATGAGCTCCCGTCTATGGCCTTGACTTTATTTATAAGAGACTATTCTGGAGGTAATATGATTCCATTTGACCTTGAAGTGCATGTTGCAAACCTGCTCAGTAATTTATGATTCCCTCCAACAATAAGGACTTCTTTTAGTTATTTTGAGAGTTACATTAGATTTTTCAAGGTAAATTTAAGTTCAGCCAAGACCTATGTCATTTTAGAAGAGAAATGAACTTCACTGTCCTTTAATCTCACAATACTATATTTGGTCTATCAATATTTTACCTACCAAATAAAATGTTCATTTGTTTATAAGTGTTTAGTACAGAACCAGTAAGATACTATGTTAGGTCTTTTGAGGAGTATGCAAAGCTAAGGCACAATTTCCTGTTCTCAAGGAGCTTATATTACAATCTGGCTTAGTTATAATAATTCATTTATGTAATATTTTAAGCTGTATAAATGTTTCCTCACAACAGTTCAGGGAGGTAGGAACATTAAGTATCATTGACTTCATTTTACCTAGGTCAAAGATTTAAAATCTACGCTAAAGAACAAGATCAGCTGAGCTCTCTCAAGTAAATACTGCCAAAGGTCATAGAGGTTAAGTTACTGGCCAATGGTGATAATGCTACTAACTGTCAGGGTCAATATTCAAACTTAGGGTTCTCCTGATACCAGGACTAGTATTCTTTCCACTATATCTAACTTCCCACTATATCTAACTGCTCTGAGAAATGTACACAATTAACTCTATAATATATAAAGTACATTATGCAATATGGTATAAGTGTGATAGGATTCTTTAAGAGGGTTAAAATCTGCTTGTGAACATTAGAAAAGGTTTTGTAAAAGAAGCAAGATTTAAGTAAGACTTTCAAAGATTCTAGGCCTAGGGAAGCAATTTTATTTTCCTAAGCTGTATGAATGAATGAATAATGAATGAATGAATGATAAATGAGTGAAAAAAGTATTTATTAAATGTTTATTATTTACAAAACACTATACAAAATACTGGCCATACAAATAATAAAGCAAAACAGATTATTTTAAGTAGCTAATATTTTAATAGGGAAGAAAACATATAAGAATTCTAAGTTATAAATCAGAGAAAAGTATTCTATGAACATTAGGGCAGAGAGGCAAAGTAGATTGTAATGCCTCTTTCTTTAATGAAAATTCCATTGATAAAATCATATCCATTTATGCTTCTTAATAATTTGACAGTGAAAAATTTGTTGGTATCAAGAACTTTCTCTTCTAAGTCTTAATACAGAGCTTAATTAATTAATTAGGCTATTAATACAGAGGCATTTTCCAGGTTCCATCTTCATAGAGGTTTTATCTTGGGATGTTGGTTAGGCTATGTGTTTAGTGACTGAGGAGATGTAGCCTGGACAAACTTGCTTGCATTGGGTAGTTAGCTAGACATTGGAGAAGCTGATAGCAGGGAAGAGGAGTCCCTTTTCCAAAGGAATAATGACCATCTAGACGAAACTGAAATCTGAAATCAGGGTTGATTTTGTATGTGTTTCTGTGTGTGTGTGTGTGTGTGTGTGTGTGTGTGTGTGTGTGTGTGTCCATGTCTGAAGTTGGGGGAGGGTGTTATTCCCAAGACTCTTGGATGCAGACTCCTGGTGTAGCTCCACCTGAATCCGAGAGAAAGTGGAGGTTGAGGTGATATCACTATTTTGAGTTTCCATGCACATTCTGCCTCCTGAATCTCCCTCAAGGAGAGGGCACCTTACTTCAGCTAGGTAAGCTAACCTGCCATATGGCATAGAATCTCACCATATATGATATAAATGATAAGAAATAGTTTTGTTATACTGAATAGTTAAATTGAATGAATAACAGATCATTAGCCTACTAGGTTAACTACCTCTGATGAGATTTAGATTATGGTTAGATTCTCTGTTCATTTGATAATTCACTGCTATAAAAGGTATATCACAATGGATCAGTGCATGAAGAACATTGAATGCCAGGCTAAGGAGTTTATTTGGGGGCAGTAGTCAACTCTGAAGATTTTTGAGCATGGTAGCTTTTTCTGTATTAGCAAAGGGTTCTAAACTAAGTAAATACCAGTCAGGAATGGGGAATGACTAAACAAATAGTGGTACTTGAATATTATAAAACATTACTATAAGGAAACAAAGAAATTAGGATGATTACAGAGAAGTTTGGAAAGGTTTATATGAAGTGATGCAGAGTGAACTAAGAAACCAAGAAAAAATAAATTAATATTACAGAATTACCTAGAAAAAGCTTGACCCCAAAGAGAAGAAATGTTGCTATCTACCTCCAGAAAAAGAAGTGATAAATAGAAGTACATATTGTAAGGTTTTGCATATACTTATAAATGTGTGTCAAATGGTGACTTTCTCTAGTGCCGAATTGAGAGGGAGACAGTTGAGAACTTATTATTTTAAAAAAAGAAAAGTGAAGGCTAATATATCTCTAAATCAACCAACAACATGATTTTCTTAAAGCACAAATATAGCTATGTCACCCTCCTATTCAATAAACTCTAGTGGCTTCCTATCACCTTTTGGATCAAATATAGAATTCTTAGTCTGACATTCAAATTCCCTTTGTAACCATACCCCCTCTGACTTTCCAGTCTCCTTATATATGTCCACTATCCCTCTATCTAGTAACAATACCCTCCTGGTTGATCTGTGAATAAGACACTGAATTTCTAAACTCTAATACTTTTTGTCTGGCTGTCCCTCATGCCTGAAGTGCTCTCTCTCCTCTTTCCCCACTGTCTTCTCTGACTTCCTTTAAGAATCATGTAAAATAGGTGCAGTGGATAGAGCACTGGCCCTGGAATCAGAAAGACCTGAATTCAAATCTGTCCTCAAACACTTAATAATGCCTAGCTGTGTGACCTCGGGCAAGTCACTTAACCCCCACTGCCTTGCAAAAACAACAAAAACAACAACAAAGTCTCATGTAAAATCCTATCTCTTTTTATAAAAAGCTTTCCCCAACACTTCTTAATTTTAGTGCTTTCTCTTTGTTAGTTCTTTCCTAGCTTTCCTATGTGTAGCTTACTTTGTATATATATATATTTTTTTTGTATATATATTTTTTGTATATATTATTGTATATATTGTATATATTGTATATATATATTGTATATATTGGATATATATATATATAATATATATTGTATATATTAATTGGGTTCACATGGACTGTTTGTGCCCATTCTGAGCTCATTTGGTCTGATCAGCCATAGTCAGACACACTGTGATATGTCTCAATGTCATTTTGGTCTTCTTTGATAATGAAGGACAAGAACCAACTAGCCAACCAACAGTTCATTTGTTGTTTTCCCTATCAGATTGTCTTCTGCCTCTTTTTATATCCCTAATACTTAGCATGATGTTAGAAAATAATGTGCAAAGTATCCCATGATGAGAAAGAGCCAGGCACACATATCCTAAAAATAGTTTATTAGTTTCTGAAGTGTAGGTGAGAGAGGTCATCTAACCCTCTACTTTCCTATATTAGAAGGGGGAAATGTTACTAGAATCTACATGTCATAGAGTATTCCTCTGAGATAAAGCATTTTAAAATTGAGGAACCTACTGATTTATTCTGATGAAGAGAAGGGAATTA
Source organism: Macrotis lagotis (assembly GCF_037893015.1). Taxonomy (NCBI): domain Eukaryota; kingdom Metazoa; phylum Chordata; class Mammalia; order Peramelemorphia; family Peramelidae; genus Macrotis; species Macrotis lagotis. Next base: position 175,284,513 of record NC_133658.1, on the reverse strand, counting down.
ATGATTTCTTCTTCAAGGTGCATTAACCCTAGATCCATTTAATAAATTACTTCTTCCAATGCACTGATATCCTCGGGCCCAAATGGAAAAATTCTTTCTTTTCTTGTTGGTAGGTATGCTCACAGACTATTTACTTATTCCCAATTTGTTTTACTATTATCAAATTTCTGCAACATATAATTAAAGAAAACCAATGGAAAAGTGCATTTTTGGTTTAAAATTTGGATGAGATGTGTAAAAAAGGGTCATCATCTCTTATCATTGGGCTACTAACTTAAAACTTGACCTATACCATGTCCTTCAGTTTCCTCCCCAAACTGATTAAAAGACTGGAGAGTGGAGTACTGAACTTTGTCCAAAGCCTTTCTTTATAGAGGACAGAAACTAGAATTTTTGTGTGAACCTCTCTGCAACTGATGTTATAAACTTGTTTCAACTCCACATGGTCTTAATCCAGCCTCACTTTACTGCTTGGGTTGTCCATCCCACACACCAGACTGTAAACTCCTTGAGGGAAGGAACTGTCTAAATTAATTAACCCCAGTCCCTAGTAAACCTGGTTTACAGTAGGTATTTAATAAATATTTATTGGATTATTGGATTGTACTCCTTAATCTTGAAAGTAACTTAGTCACTGCCTAATCACAAGTCTCTGTCCAATTTCAGGTAATGATTCTATTTTTCATTTTTATTTTTCCCAGAAATGAAAGAACAGAAGAGAGGGGGGAGGAGACATGTAACCCTTTTTTGGCAAGAGCATGTAGAGGGATAAAGGATACCACTTCACAACATAATATATGTATTCAAGTTTTGTTAGTGTCAAATCATAAAAACCTAGACATTTACAATTGAAAGGGAACTTTTATCTTTGTAAGGAATAACCCCTGCAACATTCTTCATGATTATTAACAGTTATTTAAATACTACTGGATATTATTCCATTTAAAAAATATATTTTAAATAGGTTTTTAGTTTTAGTAAGGCAAAAATCTGACCTCTCTTTACCTTCTGTTCATTAATCCTATTCCTTCCTTCTTGATCTAAATATACCAGGTTTAATCCCTTCAGTTTTTTTAAAAAAGATCATTGTATGCCCCCTAAATCTTTTCTTACTCAAACTAAATATTCCCAGTTTATTAGGTGACATAATTTCCTGAGCTGTCACCAAAGAACCCTCCACCATGAAACAAAAGCAACAATCAAAAACAAACAAAAATCCTCCAAAATAGTTTCCCTTTTTGCTTCTTTAGTCTTCTGTTTGATTAAATGTCAAACATTTTAAAGTCTTTCATAATCTGTTTCTAGCCTGTCTCTTTCCACAATGATTTCACACATTATTTCTCCTCAAAAACTCTGAACTTGCTACTCCCCTTAGAATTTAGGGTGGTAGTCTTTCTTATTTTCCCTCATATTTCACAGGTCTATTTTACCTGGAATACTCTCCCTATGGTCTTTGCATCCTAAAAATCCCAACCAAAATTCAAGAATAGAATGAAAGATGGTGGGAAATAACTGGTTTAGGAGTAAAAAGACTTGGGTTCAAATCCCATCTCTGTTGTTACTAGTTGTGTGACCTGGGTCAAGACACAAAAAAATTCCTGGGCCTCCATTTCTTTATCTAAAAAATAAAAGGACTGGACTAGATGGTCTCTGAACTATGCTTTAGGGCTTTATATATGATCAGATGAGACAATTCAAGTGTCACCTCTGACAACAAACCATTTCAAATTATGTCAGTTCTTAATATTCCCTCCTTTAATTTATATTTAATTTGTAGATATATATTATTTTTATAAGACTTATTTTACCCCATACTATTAGAATTTAAGCCTTCTAAAAACAGGAATTATTTTACTTCTGAATTTGTGATTCCAGAACCAACACAATGCCTCACAAATAATAGATGTTTATTGCCTATTAACTGATTTATTGAGATGTCCACACAGTAAAAATTCTCCTATATTACCATTATATCTTGCTTCTGTGACAGTTTTTTCTTATCTGTATTTAAAGAAACATCATCTATATCCTCTATGTTACCAGAAAGTCTATAATATATTCCCACAATGATAATCACTTCTGTTTGTTTCTTCTTTTATTTTCACCTAAATTCTAACCTTTGTACTTCCACCATTAAGTTCCTATATTTCTTTGTAGATGTATACCTTTTTGACAGTTCATTCTCCTCCTTAATGTTTGTTTTTAAAACAAAAATATTACTTCATGTCTATCTTCCAATTAAGATTCATATGTTACCAAATCTTGATGCTAAGATCAAGCATGCTCTTTTCTGGGTATTCAAGTCCCTAATTGAGTTTGTTTTTATGTTGAATTTCTGTAAAGAAACATCCCATTGCATAATTATTGTTATCAATCCTCTTTGTTATTACATTCTCCTGTGTTAGGAGAAAACCATCATCATCATTATCAGTATTATTACTATCATTATATGCACTCTGGGTTGACTCAAAGATCTTTTAAATATTATTAGGATATCACATTTAGAGCTCAGTTACTCTCCTTTAAATTCTGTTTTTGATTTTTTTTTAGAAATATAAACTTAATAACTTTTAAAAGAACAAGTTAAAAAGTACATAGGATCTTTCAAAGCAAAAACCCTTCCTTTCTAGTTGGTTTCACAACACAGTTGTATTCTGAAACCATTTATAGGACTTTAATAGACTAATAGTACAAAAATAAAAAGATTGAAAGTGAAATAACAATGAAAAAGCAAATTCTATCAATAATTGTGAGTAGACCTTTGGTTCAGTGCCAAGAGGGCTAAAATATTAGACTTTAAAGCTAATAATATGGAATCCCATTATCACTCAGCCATAAACTGAATTATTGGTGATGTACAACCTGGATTATTTTAGCTGCTTCTCACACCGTACATCCCAACACTGACACTTAATTATGTTGTCCCACAGTAGATCAAGTTTTACAGCAACAACAAAAGATTAAAACTGTTTTATATTGGGGACATTCAGAGGATAAACAGCAATGCATTGTAGGAAAGAACTGCAGTCAACTGTATGGCTATCTGGGAGAAAAACATTCAAACGCCATTAATATTTAAAAACCAGTTACTATGTTTTTGAATATCAATATTCCTAACAAAGTGATGCTTAATTCCATGGTGAATTTTGGTGTCAAAAGAAGCTCCCATGCTATTGTAGGTGCTTCATTAACAAAAACAGAAAAGTGACCTCATTTGTTTTCAAGTTAGCCACTGCCCACTGTAATATAATAGAAGAGAATGATCAGACTTGGCATGACAATCAATCTATTCCATAAACCTCCTCAACTTGACACTGAAGAAATCTATACCTTTTTGTCCATTGTCTCTCTTGCTCTCTTATCCCTTTCATCCTTCCCTTCTCCCTTCTCTCTCCTCATCTTCCTTGTCTTTGATTGGTCATATTGCATTTGAGCTTTGTCTTTATAGTTTGGATCATATTCAAAAATTTAAAACAAATATGTATATCTTTTCAAAGATTAATTTTTATTTGAGTGTGGGCATGTTTTGTTTTGCTCATCCCTTTTCTCAATTTAAATTTTATTTTCAGTCCAAAATTCTATTAATCCTTCTTTCCCTTCCTCACTCATAGAGAAAGCAAAAAAACAGAAAAGTAACCTCATTTGCTTTCAAGTTAGCGATTGCCCATTGTAATATATACATTTGAAGTTACAAAAATAATAGTTTCACTTTTACCCATGTTTTTAGAAAAAGTAAGAAAAATTAACATAAAAATTAATTTCAATCTCTACTCTGAGTTCATCATTCTCTATATTGAAGTGTACAGTATTTTTCATCATAAGTTTTTTGGAATTTGGGGGGAATCATTGTATTGATTACAACTGCTTATTCTTTTTTATTTTAGGCTTTTTTTTTTTGCAAGGCAAACGGGGTTAAGTGGCTTGCCCAAGGCCACACAACTAGGTTATTATTAAGTGTCTGAGACAAGACTTGAACCCAGGTACTCCTGACTCCAGGGCCGGTGCTTTATCCACTACACCACCTAGCCACCCCACAACTGCTTATTCTTTCACAGTTAAGTATGCATATTATTCACATGGTTCTTCTTTCTTTATTTTGAATCAGTTCCTAAAACTCCATGTTTTTCTGAAATCACTCCTTTTATCATTCATTATAGTGCCATAGTATTCTATATTAATATATAATATTTTGTTTAGTCATTCTGCATTGATGGACTTCTCAGTTTTTAATTCTTTGATACCCCAAAAAAAGAGATGTTAAAAATATTTCTTTAATCTCCTTATAATTTGAATTTAGTAGTGGTATTGCTAAGTCAAAGGTAAGCATAGTTTTATACCACTTTGGGCATAATTTCAAATTATTTTCCAAAATGATTGAACTGGTTCACAGCTCCACCAGCAATCCATTAGTGTATCTATTTTCCCATATTCCTTCCAGTGTTTGTCACTTTTCTTTTCTGTCATCTTAGTTATTCTCATATCTGTAAGGTAATATTCTCAGGGTTGTTTTAATTTGCTTAACTCTAATTTTTACTGATTTATAACATTTTCATATTACTATTGGTTATTTTGATTTTATTCCTCTGAAAATTGCCTGTCCATATCCTTTGACCATTTATCAAGAAGAGAGTGGTCTTATTTTTAAAATTTGGATCAGTTCCCTGTGTTTTTGAGAAATGAAACATTTATCATCGAAAATTGATATAAATGCACCTTCCCCCTCCCCCGTTTCTTGCTTCTAATTTTGACTGTACTGCACTTTATGTAAAACCTTTTAATTTTATATAATTGAAATTGTCCATTTTCTTCCCATGAATTTCTCTAACTCTTGTTTGGTCATGAAATCATCCCCTATCCAGTCATTTTTTCCAATGTTCCCACAATTTGTTTATGATAACACACTTTATGTCAAAACCATGTACCTATTTTATCTTGATATTGTTATATAGTGTCAGATATTAGTCTGTGCCTGATTTCTGCCAGACTGTTTTTCATTTTACCTAGCAGTTTTTGTTAAATAGTTCTTTCCACACTAGCCGGGAACTTTAGTTGTAACAAACAAGGTTACTGTGCTTGTTTTGGTACATAGTGTACCTATTTTATTCCATTGATTAACCACTGTATTTATTATCCAATACCAGTTTTGATGACTGCTGCTTTGTATAAATTGTATGAATTGATCTGGAGGAAAAAATTGATCTGGAGGAAAAAAAAAGTCAAGAATATCAAGGGAATAAATGGTAGCCTACCAGTACAGATCTCAAAATATATTACTGTTAATAGTACAGTTTTAAAACGAGTAGTTATGGGGTGGTTAGGTGGTGCAGTAGATAGAGCACTGGCCCTGGAGTCAGGAGTACCTGAGTTCAAATCCAGCCTCAGACACTTAAAAAAGTTACCTAGCTGTGTGGCCTTAGGCAAGCCAAAAAAGAAAAAGAAACCAAAACTAGTAGAGTTAGGTCACCTTTCTTTACATGTTTTTTTCATCAGTTCCCTTGATATTCTTGACTTTTTGTTGCTCCAGGTGAATTTGTTACTATTTTTTCTAGTTTTGTAAAATAGCTATTTAGTAGGTGATTGGTATGGCACTGAATAGGTAATTTAATTCAGGTAGAATTGTCATTTTTATTTTATTAGCTTGACCTAACCATGAGTATTTGACATTTTTCAATTGTTTAGATCTGACTTTATTTGGGTGAGAAGTGTTTTATAATTGTGTTCATAGTTTTTGAGTTTGCCTTGGGAGGTAGATTCCTAAGTTTTTAATGTTGTCTACAGTCACTTTAAAAGAAATTTATCTTTCTCTCTCTCTCTTGCTCTTGGGCTTTGCTGTACATGATTTATGTGGGTTTATTTTGTATCCTGTTACTTTGCTGAATTTGTTAATTGTTTCAAGGAGTTTTTTGGATGATTTTCTCAGGTTCTCAAAGTATATCATCATATTATCTGCAAATTACTTCCTCATTGCCTATTTTGATTCCTTCATTTTCTTTTTCTTCTCTTTTTGCTAAAACCAACATTTCTGATACTATACTGAATAATAATAGTGATAATAGGCACCCTTGTTTCACCCCTGATCTTATTGGAAATGCACCTAGTTTATCCCCATTACATATAATATTTGTTGATGGTTTTAGATAAAGACTACTATTATTTTAAGGAAAACTACTTTTATTCCTATACTTTCTAGTTTTTAATAGAAATGTGTTATATTTTATCAAAGACTTTTTCAGCATCTATTGAGATAATCATATGATTTCTGTTGGTTTTGTTTGGTGCATTTTCTGTGAGGACTTTGGCAGTTGTGACCTATGATACACTACTGACTGATCCAGTTTTGGTTATTTGCAGATTTAGAAATATGACAGTGAAAAAACTGTCCACTCCTTCTCTGCAGTAGAATGATAGAATTAGAAATTTTACCTGAAAAATCACATCTCCTCACCTCATCCTTACCTTATAAAATCATCCAGGTTAAGAATCTATGTGGTATAGAAAAAGAATACTTAATGGGGTATCAGGAGACCTATGTTTTAAACCTATTCTGCCACTGATTTGATATATAGATTTTTTAAAATTTTTATTTGTTTAAAGCAATGGGGGTTGAGTAACTTGCCCAAAGATTACACACTTAGGCAATTATTATGTGTCTGAGGCTGGATTTGAACTCAGATTCTCCTGACTCCTGGCCCGGTGCTCCATCCATTTGCACCACCTAGCTGACCCGAAAGACAGACTTTGTGATTTAACTACCCTACCATTTCCTCATTCATATACAAGAGAGTTGGACTAGAACTCAGTAGTTTGTAATCTGAGATGGTCAAGTTTTTCTTAATATTTTCATGTTAAATGGTATCATAATTGATTTCATTTAAATTTTATATATTTTATAAAATTCATTTAAAAATAGTATTTTGAGAAAGGATCCAAAAGCTTTACTAGTCTTTCAAAGGTGTGCAAAGCACACCAAAAAAACTGAGAACCTTTAACCTAGATAATTTCTAGCAACCTTTTTTACTCTAAAATTCTTTGCTATCTCACTCAGAATCTTTCATTATATTATGGCATTTCTCATGACCAGTTTAACAATATTATCAAGTCTCTATTATTATGTCATGTAAAACATTCTTAGAGAATGTACAGAATCATAAATCTGGAATGGAAGAGACTTTAGATGTCAACTAGAATAACCCCCTAATTCATAAATGTGGAAATTAATGTCAGAGAGAGCAAAACAAGGAGTTTCAGGGAGGAGTCAAAATGGCAGCATGAGCTAGCAGAACTTTTCCCTACACAATGCTAAATGAAACCTCTACTCAGACATTAAAGCTACAGATTCCACCACAAAAAAAAAAAGATCGAAACAAGTTTTCAACTGTAGACATCATGGAAGATCTACAGTGAAGGTCTGTCTTTTGGGGGAAAAGGAGAATAATGGCCAGCTATGCCAGGGAGTTGTAAAGCCTGAGGGATGCTTTTAGCCACAGTACAGCCCAGGTCCTTACAGCTAGACAATAACATGGGTCAACAGCTAGATAGTAAGCCAGAATGGAGGGTCCCAACCCTAGACAAAGTCTGAACCCTGAGAATACTGGGGCAAAAGACAGGACTGAACAAACTAATACAAAGACAGAGTCTGGGCATAAGGAGGAAGCAAACCTCTGCATAGGCAACATCTTGACCAGCAATAAGCAAGGAATCAGCCCTTGACCCCTACACAAAAAACTCAGGACTATACTCCCTGTACTCCAGCAAATGAATTCAACAAATTCAACAAATGAACAAAAAAACTAAAAGATACTTACCATAGAAAGCTACTGTGCTGATAGAGGTGATAAAAATGCCATCTCAAAAGAAGAAAATAGTGAAAAATTACCTACATGGAAAGTCTCAAAGGATTCCATGAATTGAATTCAAATCCAAAACCTCATAGAAGAGTTTAAGAAAGAATTTTAAAACCATAGAAGATAGAAAGAATAAAAATGAAAAAAAGTAAATGAAACCAAATCTTTTAAAAGTAAAAATAACCAACTGGAAAAAGAATATAACTCTTCAACAAATATAAATGACAAATTGAAAAGGGAATGCAACTCAACAAAAAGTAAAATTAACAAACTGGAAAAGAAAATACAAAAGCTAACTGAAAAAATAAAACCCTAAAAATTAGAATTGGACAAATAGAAACTAATCAGTCTATGAGACAACAAAATTTCATCCATCAAAATCAAAAGACTGGGAAAAAAATTAAGGAAAAACTAAAGTAACTCTTAGGAAAAACAAATAATCTGGAATAGATCCAGAAGAGATAATTTACAAATTATTGATCTACCAGAAAGCCTAGATTTAAAAAAAAAACACAAAAAAAAGAGCCTGGAAAGTATATTTCAGGAAGTTATCAGGGAAAACTGTCCCAATATACTAGATCAAAAAGACAAAATAGTCCTTGAAGAATACATAGAACACTTCCAGAAAAAGATCACAGGATTAAAAAGTCTAAGAATTCCAGAATTCTCTTGAAGCAAAAATCTTAAATAAAATTTTAGCAATGAGATTACAGCCATTTATTACTAGGATAATACACCATCATCAGGTAGGATTTACACCAGGTAGGCAGGGATGGTTCAATAGGAAAACACTCAACATAACTAAACATATCAATAGCAAAACCAACAGATATCATGATAATCTCAATAGATGCTGGAAAAGTCTGATAAAATAGAACATTTATTCTTATTAAAAATACTAGAAAGTTTAGGAATGAGTGGACTTTTCCTTAAAATAACAAGTAGTATCTATCTAAAGACCATCAACAAATATTATATATAATGGGGATAAATTTGGAGCATTTCCAATAACATCAGGGGTGAAACAAGGATACCCATTATCAACCTTACTATTCAATATAGTTTTAGAAGTTTTAGCTCTAGCAGTAAGAGGAAAAAAAAGAAAGTGAAGGAATCAGAATTAGCAATGTGGAAGCAAACCTTTCACTCTTTGCAGATAGTATGATAGTATGCTTATAGAACCTAAGAAAATCATCTAAAAAACTACTTGAAAAATTAACAAATTCAGCAAAGTAGCAGAATATAAGATAAACTCACATAAATCATCAGCATTTCTATATATGAACAACAAAACCCAAGAGCAAGAGATAGAAAGAGAAATTCTTTTAAAAGTAGCTGCAGACAACATTAAATACTGGGGAATCTTACCTCCCAAGACAAACCCAGAAAATGAACACAATTATAAAGCACTTATCACACAAATAAAATGAAAGCTAAACAATCAGGAAAAAATGTCAATTGTTCATTGCTAGGTATAGCTAATATAATAAAAATGACAATTATATCTAAATTAAATTACTTTTTTGGTGTCATACCAAACTACCAAATAATTGTTTTACCAAGCTAGAAATAATGTAGCAAAATTCATCTGGAGTAGCAAAAGGTCAAGAATAGCAAGGGAATTGGTAAAAAAATGTAAAAGAAGGTGGCTTACTATCAAATCTAAAACTAAACTATAAAGCAACAGTCATCAATACTGCCTGGTATTGGTTAAAAAATAGAGTAATGGATCAGTGGATTAGGATAGGTTCAAAATAAACAGTAGTCAATGACTACAGTAACCTATTGCTTGACAAACCCAAAGACATCAAAGATCTAATTTCTGAAATATAAAGACCTGCATCAAATTTATAAGGTTGAAAGTCATTCCCCAACTACTAAATGGTTGAAGGATATGAATAGACAGTTTTCAATAAAGAAATTAAAGCAATATATAATCATTTGAAAAAAATACTCCTAATCATTTTTTATTAGAGAAATATAAATTAAAACAACAATGAGATATCACCTCACATCTATCAGATTGGCTAAGATGACAAAAAGGGAAAATGATCAATGCTGGAAAAGTTGTGGGAGGATTGGATCATTCATGCACTGTGAGTGGAGTTGTGAACAGATCCAACCATTCTGGAGAGCAATATGGAACTATGCCCAAAAAGCAATAAAACTGGTCATATCCTTTGACCCAGCAATTCCAATTCTAGACTATACTCAGAAGAAATCATAAAAAATGGGAAAAGTCCACATGTTCCAAAGTATTCATAGCAGCTCATTTTGCAAAGCATTGGAAATTGAGAGGATGTCCATCAATTGCAGAATGGTTAAACAAGTTATGGTACATGAATATTATGGAATACTATTTTTTATAAGATCATAAATGAACAGACTCTAGAAAAGCATGCAAGGAATTACAGGAACTGATGCTGAGCAAAGGGAGCAGAACTAAGAGAACAATGTACATATTAACAGCAGCATTTTGAGATGATCAATCTTAATAGAAGCAGCTGCTCTCAGCAGTTCAGAGAGCTAGAACAACTCAGACTGGCTGTGGAAATGCTATCCCCATCCAGAGGAAGAAAAACAAAACAAAACAAAATCCTTTAGAATCTGATGAACACTACAGTCACTTTTTTAAAAAAAATATCTCTTATGTGTTTCTTGTCCTTAATCCTAATTCCTCATACTGAAAATGACTAATCTGTAAACATGCTTAACATAAATGTTTATGTACCCGACTGTTCACCGTTGAGGGGAGGGCAGTAGGAAGGGAGGGTGGAAGGAAATTTTGTAACTTAAAAACATATGTGTGTATATATATATATATATATATATATATATATATACATATATATATATATATACATATATATGTATGTATATATATGTATATATAGGCATATGGATGAATGTTGAAAAACTTTAATTACATAGATTTGGAAAAATTTCCAAAATTTTTCATTCTTCCTCAAATAATTTTTTAAATAATATTTTATTTATTTTAATTAGTCAAAAGTCACATCTCCAACCTCCCAATTGGAAACCCCCAAAATATAAAATCTATGACAAACATAAAGTCAATTTCCACATGGGCCATGTCCAAAACAAATTATCTCATTCTGACTTCTGAGTCTTTCACCTCTCTACCAAGAAGGTTAGTATCAAGTTTTATTATTAGTACTCTGGAATCCTAGGTGATCATTACACTAATAAGTGTTCAGCACAATGGTATTCCATATTTATATTCTATAACCTGTTCATTCATTTCCTAATTTATAGGCACCCTTTCAGATTCCCATTCCTTGCCACCACAGAAAGAACTATAAATATTTTTGTGCATCCTTAGAGTTTGCTTTGCTTAGGACTCATCTCTCCCTTATTCTATTCTCCTTCTAAAATTCTCTCTCCCCTCTTCTGTCCTTTACCTCCTGTTTCCTTATTTCCTCCTCCCAGTCTATATAGATGTCTATTTGTACACATTTTGATTATTTGAGACAAATTGTCTATCTTCCTTTTCCCTTTTCCCCTTTTCCCCCAGTATATTCCTTTCCTCCTTTCTTTCTGTTCTTTTCTTTGATATCATCAAGATATAACAGAAGTACTCCATGCCATAAGCAATGGAAGCAATGAAACTACATCCCTTTATAATTCTGTCTGTCTCTGTCTCTGTCTCTGTCTCTGTCTCTGCCTCAAAAACTCCCCCTGATAAGTAACTAGTCTAAAGTCTTAGAGCATTGCCTAGGACAGTATTCTATGAGTCTTATGCTGCACAGCTAACATGGTTCAAAGGTAGAACATAAGACCAGGTCTTTCTAATTCTTTTTTTTTCCTTGGGGAGGGGGGGTGGGGGAGCAATTTGCAAGGCGATGGGGATAAAATCATAAAGCTAAGTAATTATTAAGTGTTTGAAGTGAGATTTGAACTCAGGTCCTCCTGACTCCGGAATTGACTGTGCCACCCAGCTGCCCCCCTCTTTGTAAATTTTAATGCTAACTCTATCCACTATACTATACTATACTCCTCTGGCTCTTTTGTTCATTTGTTAAAGAAATAAAAAATTCAGAATATTTTGATCGCTCTTTCTCTTGCAGAATTCAGTTGCAGAGGTAATTTGATTTCAAGTTGAATTATAGCATTCGTTACTAATTTATCATTATACATTATTTGTCTAATGATAGTAATTATTAATTTAATTCAGTAAACTGTTATAAAGGTCCATTATATAATGGACATTATATTTAGGTGTTGAGGATACAATATTAGAAGACGCCAAAGTAAAGGAATGGATTCAACCGATGTAAGATCCATTTAAGTAATAATGGGCAACGTGAACAAGACATGGAGATAGGAGAAGTCTTGCTATGAAAGGAAGGTGCAATTGGGCAAACAAGTCCAGTTTAGTTAAAACAAAGAATTCATAAAGGGGAATAGTTTTAGTTGAAGCTAGAAAGGTAGGTTAGCACCATAATATAGAAGGTAGTGAATGATAGAATGAGGAGTTTAGATTTTATTATGTAGTTAAATAGTTTGGATAACATTTTGATGGGTTTATATTTTCTTTTTTCTATCCTTGTTTTTTCTTGGACAAGTGAATTGTAAATTGAATTGTGAATACAGTTATTTTCAAATAAGAGTGATAACCACTTATAAAATGATAGTATTAATTTGCATTTCTAGAATTTTTAGCTTTCAAAGTCCATTCATTTACCAGAAAATGAATTAGTTATTTGTTTTATATATATATATATATATATATAAAACAAATAACTATAACAGCCTGCTCCTTATCCAAAGGGATGATCCCAGTGTAAACAAGAAGGTATTTGATGGCTTATTCTAAGAAAAGACAATAGAGTAAAGAAAAATGTGGGAAGAAAGACAGGCATGGAATACATATCTGTGTCAAGTCAGTTACTAATTTCAAGTTTAAACACTAAGCCTTTCAATGAGAATAATTCCCCAAGAATAAAACAAGAGCACAGAAGTTCAGATTTTGTCAGAGTTTGGCTCTAGCATCACCATCACTCTGAAATGTGGCTTTCAGGGTCATAGCCAGGAGCGTATCTCATTAGCATACTTGGTCACGATTCTGCTGGTTTTGAAGATAGATGGAGTAAAAAGTAAAAAAAAGTTCAGTGGTTTCAGATGGCTTTTTGTACTCAAGAGCTCAACAGTGACTTTGATTTCCGAAGTGAAGTTTCTCATGCTGTTATAATGACTATACATGTGCAATAACCTTCCCTTGGGTCAAATTGCAGGGGCTCTATTTTTCCATCTGACTTTCTCTGTGATGCCTCTTTTTAACCAATTAACACAATTCTACTTGCTAAAGGTGCTTAAAGATCAAAGGTAAGCTAAAGCAGGCTGGGGGAGGGATTCCTAGAGACTTGTTAAGATTTTGTCATATGCCAAGACAGTGGTATTACTCTTACATTTTAAGTAGAAGCCTGAAATGGTTCATCAGTCAGATTTTTGGGGAGGGAAAGACTAATAGCAGTATACTCCTCATTTTATACAAGAGATCTGTTCCCAAACACTACACACTTATGGAATAACAAAGATCTGGATTCAAACATTATCTCAGTTTCAGGCTTGTTACACCTCCTAAGAACTGAGAGGGCATTGGCGTATCACTCTTCACTCACAAAACTTGAGTAACCACCATCAAGAAGGAAGGAAAAAAGGAAGGGAGGAAAGGAGGAAGGCAAGATGGCCAGGAGGGAAGAAAGGAATGAAGGAACGAAGGAAAGGAGGAATTTAGAAAAGTATAGAGTGGCATACAATGGTATAGTTGCTGTTTTTGCTTTTTTTGGCAAATGAACATAATTAAAAATATCAGTTCATCCTTTAAAAATGATCATAATCACCTTAATTTTTTAATAGTATACATCAAGATTCCAGGAAGGTCTGAAGCTATCAGGTCTTTTTTTTTTTTTTTAGTTGATTTCCTTTTAACATTGTACATACATACTTTTGATAAAATGTTTACAGATTAGTTATTTTCAGTATGAGGAATTAGGATTAAGGGAAAGAGATGCGTAAGAGATAATTTTTATAAAGTGTTATCAGATTCTGAAGGGCTGGGGATTTTTGATGTTTTGTTTTCTTTTTCTTCCTCTGGATATCAGATCTTTTATAAAAAGCACCCTTCCCCCCCCCCCGAAAATATGCAATTCTACTTCTAAGAAATACAAATTATCTTCTTCATTGTGAGGATTAAAAAAACAAAGTGACTGTCAAAATACCCTAGATTATCTTTATTGAAATGTTTCCCATGTTTTAAACACATAAACCTCAAATCTTGATTTTCAATAATAAAGATTTTCAAATGGGGCATAAAACAAAAGTTCGAGAAATATTTGCATGAATTTTAACTTTGTTTAGGAGAAAAATTATTTTATCTATATGCAATTTGTTGTTTTTCTTTGCTAGTTGAATTGCTCCTTCATATCTTAGTTCACATGTGACCCCCTCTAAACTGTTTACCCTGATCCCTTAGCTAAATGCAATACAAGAGGAATGAATTTATCTTATGACTTAGAACATTTTACACAAAATTTTGTCAATTTGCATAGATGTCTTAACCCATCTACTAGGTCATAAACTTTTTGAGGCCATGGATCATTTCCCATATATAATCATCATATGTCTTTTAGAGCCTAGTACGGTGCCTTTAGTGCTGGATGCAGTTAAATAAATATTGGTTAAATAAATAAATGAAATGGAAAAAGATATTATAGTCAGAACAAGTTTATTCTCATTTGTTTACATTTTAAAAATTTGAGTGTAGATCTTTCTTAACAAATTTCAATTTGATATTGACTTATTATCTGATGAAGTAGCAGAAAAGTATCATTAAATTTACTGGATTATAAGAATGGTATTGAGAAAGTTCTAATTATTTATTTGGGAACTTTTGCCCAATATGCTGAAAACTTTAACAAATATGAACTGAATGCTAAATGACAAGAGATATTTTTCCTATTTTGAATAAGCCTAGTTTATTATCATTCAAATATCTTGCCCAAAGTCAAGATTATCTGCATTAAACCAAATAAATATTATCAGTGATAATTCTTTTAAAAAAATGGGATCAGGCATTATAAAGTACTTTTGAAAGTCTTATCACATAGCATAATTTTTGTCTAATAATTATCACACTCTTAGTTCCTTTTGAAATGTTTGCCTCTTCCTTTTAGTGTTTCTCCTTTTGTATATAGTTGCTCAAGAGTGTCCAGTTTCAATTGTTGGTAAGGATGATTAGAGCTATAAAGAGCAATCCAGTTGAAGATGGTGGGAAAGAGAATAGTGGCCAGATTTCCTTAGGTAATTGTTCTGGGATAGGGATGGGGAATGGGGTGGCATGTCATCCATCTTCAGAATAACATGAGACTTTTTATTTCAAATCTGATCTCAGACACTTAATAATTACCTAGCTGTGTGGCCTTGGGCAAGCCACTTAACCCCATTTGCCTTGCAAAAACCTAAAAAAAAAAAGAACATGGAAGACTTGCAAGAACTGATGCTGAGTGAAGTGAGCAGAAGCAGAACATTATACACACCATCAGCAAAACTGTGTGATAGTCAACTATGATGGACTTGTTTCAGTAATACAATAATCAAAGATAATTCTAAAAAGCCTAAAAAATATCATTCATATCCAGAGATCAAAACTTGCTGTTTTCAATTTTTAGTTGTCTAATATATTGTTTTTTTCCTCTCTATTGTTTTTTTTCCATTTTAATTTGATTCTTCTCTCACAATATAATTAGCTTGGATCTATTTTAGTATGAGTATACATGCACAAAATAGATTGGTTTGCTTACTGTCAGGGGTGGGGAGAGGGAAGGGAAGGAGGGAAGGAGGAATGTAAAACTCAAAATCTTGCAAACTACAATTCCATGGAGCTGGAACAATAAATAAATATTTTTTAAAAAGAATATTCAGTCTGTGACCTTTTGAAAAAGCTTATTATCTCTAATTTCCCAAACCTAAAGATGGGTCAGGAGGAAGGAAATAGGAAATATGAGAACCAGACAGAAAAGTAGAGAAAGATAGGCCTGGAAGAGGGGTCCTATGATGATAGGATACTGGGGGATAGTTGATCTAACATCTAATGGTACAATTACATCAGGAGTTGCACAGATATTTTGGCTGCAAGAAGGAGGTGCCCAACCATCTTTTATCACTGTCCCAGTAGAAAGCAGTTTGACTCTTCCTAGTTGTACATTTGATGCTAATGCTATGACCTGTTACAGAGTGCGTATGATGAGATCCTTTGATACTTCATACCTAGCTATCGAAAATGTCACTAGATGACCTGTCTCTTAGCCCCAAATAGTATGTTTATGTTACAAATAGTAATTCTCCTCTAAGACCATTACAGCTTTTGCCCCAAACATCACCTACCTCTGAACACTTCTCACTTTCCAACTGATTTTTCACAATTTGTTGTCCTGTAAAGTAATAAATGGCCCAAATTTTCTGCATACTAATTAAAATTCCATTTCTCATGAATTCCTTAATGGAGTGCAAGTCATTATGTGCTTTGTTGATTCTTAAGTGCAAAGATAATTGCAATGGGCAGCATGAAAGTGGTTTGATTATTGCCTGTCGACTCTTGTGAATTCTAATGGGTCTAATTGCAGAGCATCAATTCATCATCTCAGCATCACTTCTTTTTAGTATTAGCTCTCTGCATTGTAATGTGCTCATAAAGAAGTGTTATAGTAGATCAATGCTGACATGCTACCTGGCCTATTGTCATTTTCAGCCCTTACTTCATGCATCTGTTGAAATTAAAAGTTTATTATGGAGTGCCCTTTTTATGAAACTAATTTTAAAATGTCCCTTTATGATGAAAGGAATGCTGTCCAATAATCTGCATATGAATTTGCCTTTGTAATAATTCCATTAATTGATTGCCAAGACCTTTGTGGTTCATCTCATTCCTATAAATTCAGAACATAATATGTTAGTTGGAAAACATTTATTAGACTTTTTAATGGAAATTTCTAGGAGTATTAGTCACTCAGCTTTTAGGCTCTAGTGGAAAAAGAAGATTGCTCACCTTTATGGTGTTTGGCCATAGTAGTACCAGACTTATGGGAGTAAGACCACCATTCATTGAAAAGTTCATTGTTCTTTTCTTTGTATTTCTCCCACTGAATATGTTTATGTGCCTAAGTATTATTATAAACTGACATGGGAATGGGGAGGAAGAAAGTGGAGGAAGGATGAGAAGGAAAAGGAATGGAGAATAAAAAATAATCAAGAAAAAGTTCTAAGCCATACCAAAAAAAAAACCAGTTAAGAATTTCTGTTCTACCATTTGGGGGGTGGGGTAAATAATGATTTTAATATAATATACCCATACCACTTATTTTTAACATGTTGAAGGCATGTAGTCAATAACTTTTTGTTAAATGAATTGGTTTAGGTCTAGAAATATCTAGACTATCTAGGTGGTACAGTGGGTAAAGCACCAGACCTACAGTAAGTGAGAGCTGAGTTCAAATATGACCTTAGACTTTTACTAGTTATGTGACCCTGGGAAAGTCATTTAACCCTGTTTGCCTCAGGTTCCTCACTTGTAAAATGACAAACCATTCCATTATTTTTTCCAAGAAACACCCAACTAAGATCACAAAGATTCAGATTGAAAATTAACTGAACAATAGTACAACAAGGTTATCTGTCTAAATATCTATAGCTATTGTGTATTTATCTGTCTTTATTTATGGAATTGATATTGCATGGTAAGCATGATATACAAAATTAAATCAAGGGCATCATTCCACTAAGTACCACTCCTTACAATTCCAACTCATCTCAAGGAGAAATGAAATGCCACATCTCTGAAGACATCTTTTCTGTTAAGGCGATGTGGTTAGGAATGATTACAGGCAATCAACTTCATGGTGCACGGAAGTTCCAGTTTTACTGCTTTCAGAGGGAGTCAAACAAATTAAAGCTAGATTGCCCCTTAGTAAGCATAAAATATTGTCTTAATCATCCATCTGAAAAATACCTGGGTTAGAATGACATTGCCCTTCTCTTTTACACTCTTCTTTGATATGTGCTAAAGTTAAGAAAAGATGGAGCTGATAGTGTATAAAAAGCTTGTCTTAGAGAGAATTCAAATTCGATCTCTGTACATTGACTGTGCAAGTTTGTTGAATCATTTAACTTCTTTGTTTCTTAGCTCTTTGAGTATTAACTAAAGGTCCAGATCTTCATTGAATCAAATTTTTTTCTTATCAGGAGTTTCATTAAGTCAATGAAATTATAGATATGGGTGAAATATAATATAAGACCCCCCCCCAGAATAGGTTCAATCTTTGTGATTGAATCTAATCCTAAAGATTAATTTTTACTTTCTTTGACTCACCTCTCCTAGAAATTTCTTTAAACATAGATAAAATAAAGCTTTTGTTTAGTCTAGCAGTAGTATGGGGGATGGTGTTGTAATGCTGGTGATCAGGGATTGCCACTCCCTCTCCCTGGCCCCCACTCTCCTTCAGCTGTCACTACTCTTTCTCAATTTCTTCCCTTTGGAGGGAGTTTTTTTCTAGTCATTCTCTCATCGTTGCTCATCTAGAAGATTTTTTTTCTTTCAAACTGCTTAAGAGAAGATGATGGAAAAAAACCTGAGAAAGGTGTCACCTTTTGTATAATCCCTAGTTTCTATCTCCTCAGAACAAAATTGCTTACTTTTTTTGTCTAGAAATATATGTCCATTTTTTCCTCCTTGCTCTAGGAATTCATAGAGAAAAAATGAATTAATAGTTCTCTTTTGTTAAGTTTAACTCTGTACACACAGAAAAATCTCTTGAGTGTAGTTCTACAGAAAACAAGAACATTTTCAGTATAGTGTGACTGGGTGGCTTAACTGTGGTTTAGGGAAGAAGAGAAATGCTTAAGGCTGGGTCCCTCATGACTAAATCCCAATAACAATAACAATCTATTAAAACTAAAATAAAACAAAATTATCAAGTTAAAATGAATAAGCAAAGATAAAAGAACATAACCATAGAGAGCCACTATAGTGTAAAAGAAGATCTGGGTTCATATTCAGAGGATGATTATGGGGTATAAAAAAAAGACATTCTTACCACACTGTCATAAGAACAAAAAAAGTATTTGAAAGAATTCTAAAAAAATTCCAAAGATCACATGAGAGAAAATGTGTTAAAATTAGGGAAAAATAATAGCAATTCAAGAAAATTATGAAAATAATATGAATCATTTGGCAAAAGAGTTCTAAAATTTTAAAAAAAGAAAATAACTCTTTGAAAATTAGAATGTGGTATGAGGGACTTAAATGATAAAAGACCCCAAGACAACCTTATTAGACCAGCTATGTATGTTATCCCCATACACAGTAAGAAAAATAAAACAAAACAAAAAACAAAACAAAAAATAAAAATTATCTCTTATGTATCTCTTTCCTCTAATCCTAATTACTTCTATGGAAAATGATTAATTTGTAAACATGTTAAACATAAATGAGTATATACAATATTCACCTTAATAGTCAACACTGAGGAGAGGTGTGTAGGATGGGAGGGTGGAAGGAAATTTTGTAACTTAAAAATATGCATATGCATATGGATAAAAAAGTTAAAATAAATAAAAAGGACCCCAAGAAATAAACCATATATATAATAGAAGAGAATTTGAAGCATATCATTAGAAAATTTTCAACTTATCTAGAGAATAAATCAAAGAGAGATAATATAAAAATTATTGGATTACCTGGAAGTTATTATTTTAAAAAAAAGAATCTTGATACCATAGCATAAGAAATTAAGGAAAATTGCTCTGAAGTTCCAAGAACAAGAGGAATAGAAAAAACTATCTTTTACTACCTGAAAAAATCTTTAGAGGAAAACTTAAAGGAATGTTGTAGCTAAATTTCAAAACTCCCAGATTAAGGAGAAAATATTGTTAGTAAAAAGAAAAAAAGTTTATATACCACAGAGATGTAATCAGAATTTCACAAGGTCTTAGCAACATTACTAAAAGCCTGTAGGTCTTGGTGCATTGCATTTATAAGTGGGAAAGAGCCGAGGCTGTGACAAAAAAAAAACTTATTTAGCAAAGTTGAGTATTATCCTAAATGTAATTTTTTTTTGGTTTTTGCAAAGCAATGGGGTTAAGTGACTTGCCCAAGGTCACACAGCTAGGCAATTACTAATGGTCTGAACTCAGGTCCTCCTTACTCTAAGGCCAGTGCTCTATCCACTGTACTACCTAGGTGTCCCTAAAGTTTCTTTTTTTTAAATGTTTATTTCTTTTTCAAGGATATTGTCTTTGCTGCATTTGAGTAAAAGAAATCATAGAGATCATCAATGTTTTGGTTAATTATTCATCTTATAAAACTTTATGAACAGAAGAGAAATAAAAAGCAGTCAAACAAACTTTAAAAAAAAACTCAATGATTTCAGGGATAATTGCACTTGTCCTGGAAAAAGAGAAGGAGAAGGGCAGTGGCAGAGGAATCAACTAACCTTGATCTCAAAAGTTCAAATAATTTTGCCAAACCCAACAGTTACACAACACTTGGTGTATGAGTCAGAAGTTTGTCCTGAACCTTAATGTGAGGGGTCTGTAGTCAGTGTTCTTCCATAACTTACTAAGACTTTGCCTATCTGCAGTGCCAGCATTAGTTGTGACAAATATAGAAGTGAAAGTGCCCTATCCCCTATTCAGTATGTGCCCACTCTCCATTCTGCCCTATGCCCATCACTCCTAGTATTGGTTTCTTCTTGTGCAGCTCTGACCTACTCCTCTCTTGAGAATCTGAGGGTCTGGCTTCCCAGTCACACTGAGGCTACATAAAGGATCAGAGGAATGCCAGAGATTCCCTTCCTGACTAGCACCTATCCATCTCTAGAATTCATATATATATATATCATCTTGTTAACCAAAAGAATCCTGCACTAGATTTCTCCAAATATGGGTCTAAGGGATCCTTAGCACCCATACAAACATACAAAGCAGTATATGCAAATAAAGCTCATGGAAGTCTTTATTTAATACCACAGAAAATGCATAAGGAAAAAAAAACACTAGGGATCCATAAATAGTTACAGAAAACACATAAGATACTTAAATAGTCCTTCAACTTCCCTTTGAAAGAAATGGACCTAGATGATCCAGGTTCATACTCTAACTATGAAACTTATAATTTCTATGATTTTGGCAAGTTTATACACCTTGGTATTCTTCAAGTTCTTTACCAATAAAATGAGGGGATGGATTAGAAAGTGTATAAATTTCCCATTAGCTCTTAATCTATGGTCCCCCTCAGTTTATGGGTTCAACCCATTCTGCTTTCAAGATTGATTCAGCCTAATTCAAATAGTGGTCTGCTAATGGCCTTTCAATTTCAATAGGGAATGGTTCTTTAATACAAAAAGAGAAATGTATAGTATAGAAAGTTGATCAGTGGCAGTCTAGAGTTGAAGTACTGAAGTAATAGATGCCATCCTGGACTTGTAAAACTACACCATATAAATAACTGTCTTCTCCTTCTGTGTAAAACAAAGCATGCTCACATATGAAATTCAAGCAAGTTAGCTGTTTTACCTTATAACACTTTAGTTTCCTCATCTGTAAAATAAAACAGTTGGTTTATGATATCTGTGATCTCTTTAGAGTTTAAGATTCCATTAAAAAGAAACTTAGGAGATCACATTTATTTATACATAAATGGAGAAAAACATAAGAGAAGCCAAAATATGCAATGGGGGGCGGCACTTTTTCCTGGTTGATTCCATTCTAAGATTAAATTAAAAATGAGTAAAAGAAGAGATTTAAAGATTTTCCTTCAACATGATATTCCAGTGCCTACTGTGGTAGGTGAAAAATGAAATGAGTAAGGAAACGAAAGTTCAAGCTTTTGAGTATTTCAGTTTATTAAACAATGCACACACCCAAGTGGACAACAAATTAGGACCAGAAAGATGAACTTATATGCAATAAAATCAATTAATCAAATAAGAACAATGAAAAGAACCAAGATACAAAAATTAGGAAATCTGATTTCTATTTGGGGGACTTTCCAAGCTGGCAGGAGGTCAGCCAATTGTGATGTAATTTCCTGAAATCAGAAGAGGTATACTAAACCAAAGAAAAATGGAAACAATAACTGATTGAGCCAGTTTTATGGGGGGTTTTTAAGATGTATAGTTGTGTTGGGGTGGCTAGGTGGCACAGTGGATAGAGTACTGGCCTTGAAGTCAGGAGTCCCTGAGTTCAAATGCGGCCTCAGACACTTAATAATTACCTAGCCGTGTGGCCTTGGGCAAGCCACTTAACCCCATTGCCTTGAAAAATCTAAAAAAAAAAAAAAAGATGTATAGTTGTGAAAAAAAAAACTTCTTGCCCTAATCTGTTCAGTATTACCAAGTCCTTAGAGGTCTCCAAGAGGCAGATTGAGGTAGTCCACCTTCCCAGGACTCCTAGGAGCTAGGTTCAAACAATGTGATAAGGTTTTTTTTTCCAATTCTACAACTGAATAAAGTTTTCTCACAAGACAGAAATTTGACTAGACCCAAATAAAAAGCTCTAGATATTAATCACAAGATGGAGTGAGTATGATTTACTCAATTCCCATGACCACTTGCTATTTTAGATCTCTTGTTTCATCTTACAAGGTCATTTTATATAGCTTATTTCTAAAACAAAATGTTATATTTTCTATGGAAGTCATTTTATATTTATAATTGCATTATTTTAGAAGTTTCTATGATCAATTTTGTCCAGAGATAGAGGATTTAGATCACATGCTGGAAAGTCAGATGTTTATGAGCCTTAGAAACTTTATGTGATGAAATTTCCTTCCACTTAGTATTTATGATGTTCACTTGAATGCTGAGTGTTTGGGCTATTGGCTAATTTACACAGAAGCATATGGTCATTCTTTCGAAAAAGTGGAAGTTATAAATTTCCTTCAGATTGATGGGCAAGTCTATAGAACAAAGAGCTGATTTTTTCCATGACCTGGTTACTCAGTTCTGTTTCTCAATGATACCCAAGAATGTATCCCCATTCTGGTCAGTGCAATCCCCTATGGTTAGTTAGCACAAAGTAGTTTTTTGTGGAAAGACTAAATTAGCCACTTTACTCCCCAGCCATCTTCTTATTAAATACCTTGAAATCTGAATTAAGACTCTTTGTCCCTTGGAACATAACCTTATTACCCTCATAAGCTCCCAGGAAGAGACTCCACCACAATATCAGCTGTATTACACTTTGCTTTCTGGCTATCTTCTTGGCAGCTTCATTGCACATTCTCCCCTCTTTGGTACTGCTAGCTTTCTAGTCCTTAAGCCATAATGAAATTAATGCTATCTTTGCTTTATGACTCCACTCCCTAACCCTTGGACTTAAAAAAAATGCTATCTCTCCCATCACACAACCATTCTCTATGTATTGTCTTCCCCTATATAAGAAAGTCAGCTTATTGAGGTCAAGGGCTGTCTTCACTTGTGTATTTGCATCATTAATATTATGCTCACCACATAGCAAATCTTTAATAAGTGCTTTTTCATTTATTCATTTATTCATTCATCTCAATCATTATATTTTCAATGAATTTTTATCTTGGCTCTTGGAAAACCACCATACTACTGCTCTACAGATTTGCCTTTCATGAATGAGATATTCTGGATTCCTAGGATTCCTCCCTTTTCTGGGAAAAGTTTCACTAATTTACCTTTCCTTATCTGAGCCCTAGCTCATCCTCTTATCTCTCCTAGAATAGGTTGTGTTTTTTTTTGCTTCCTGTGCTGCTACCAAAAGCATCTTATCCTTTGTCCTGACTGACCCTGTTTTAAATATTATCTTAATCCATCTGCACCTCATTTTATAATCTATTTCACAAGATCTTTCTGTGACTCCATTTAAACAATTACTACAATTAATACTGATAATTATTACATCTGTTCACATCTTCTCTAGGAATATGTCTGCCAACCTTAATATTTATCTGACATTTGTTGGTTTGTGGTCTTTTACTTTTTTCATAGCTAGTTGGAATAGAGATGGGAAAGCACTAAATTCAAGCTCTGTAACCTCACTTTCTAGAAAACAAATTTGACTGCAACTACTGTTACAATGTCTTAAAACCCCCTCACCACTTATGTATCTTGTATGAATACCCTTCTGTAAATATTTCTATATATCCATTTTCCCATTAATTATACATATAATATATGTGGATACATATATGAAATTAATGTATTTAATTTGTTTATATTTATGTATGGTGGGTAATCTTGTATGTATTTGTATTTTGTTGCTACTTTTCTTTTTATGTCATTTCATTAAATGTCTTTGCTTTAAATTAATTATATCCTCTGACTATTAAAGAAAAAACATTGGTAGGAACTCTTGATCTTCGCTTATTTTTGTTATCTTTTTAGCAGTATAGACTTACAAAATAGCATGAACCCAGTGTAGCAAATCAACCTTTTCATTTATTCCACTCATTTACTAATTTATGAGCAATTTCAGCCAGTTGAGGCATTCTCCCCTGACACTACAGCAAGCTACTGAATTAGATCATGTTTCAGTATAACACAATAGGACATGACAAGTCTGAAGACTGAGATAAGATGAAGAAGTTAGTCCAGAACACAGTGTGATTAGAAAGATTTTTGCTAAGGGATCTTGAGTTCAAAAGATGACTGCATTGTTCATGGATGTTTCCATATAACAGCACAAATGGAATATATCAGAGACCATTTGCCTTTCATTTGTCTTAGTGTGACAGATAAAGGCTGGCAAATGAATGGTGTTTCATAGTGTGTATGTGATTATGAGTGGAAGTAATATAGGCAGAAGATTATCAGTCCACTGAAAATTTCTCACAGTTTCTAAAAGGGAAGTTGCCAGAATGTCTAAATTGATACATTTGACCAAAAAGAAAATCTCTTTTTTTAAAGTTCCCCCTTTAGTTTTCTTTAACTCTGTTTTAACATAACTTCTGTATAAAAATTTGAAAGAAACAAATGGTCACAAATCATGGAAGGAGGACAGGTTTAAGGAAGCGCAGGGTTATCATCCATTTCTTTTCTCTTAGATGGGGAGGACAGTGAAGGACTAGATACCCAATGAAGAACAATACATGAGGGGTAACTAGGTGGTGTAGTGGATAGAGCCCCAACCCTGAAGTCAGGAGTACTTGAGTTCAAATATGGCCTCAGACACTTAATTAATTATCCAGCTGCATGAACTTGGCCAAGTCACTTTAAACCCATTGCTTTGTAAAAACCAAAAAGAGAAAAAAGAAAAGGAAAAAAACAGTACATGAAGCAGCTTAAATCATTCATATTATCTTTCTAGAAATTTGTATATATGAAGTAATTTTACTTCTGAGAAATTTGTTGTTCTGTTGTCTGTCCTTCAAGTGAATTGGATTTCATTGAGGGAGGGCTGCAAAAAGTCTCAAATTTCTGAGAAAGATAAGTATTATGGTGAAATCATAGTAGCCTCAGGATGTTTGGGGGATACTTAGGCTTCAGTTGAAATTCTTTTTTTTTTCCCAGTCCTAATTATGGAATTTTATTTTTTTTAAATATTTTTATACATTACTAAAATATTCTTATTTAAGAGTAAACATAATAGCCTCTCTCCCCCAAAAATATAGACCCTCATGAGCAGTAAAGAGAAAAAAATTAAAATTAAAATTGAAAAATAATAATAATAGGGGCAGCTAGGTGGTACAGTGGATGGAGCATCAATTCTGGAACCAGGAGCACCCAAGTCCAAATCCAGCCTCAGACACCCAACAATCACCCAATTGTGTGATCCTGGGCAAGCCACCCCAACCCCATTGCCCTACAAACCCTCCCCACAAAAAAACAAAATAAAATAATAATAATAATAATAATAATAATAATAATCATAAGGGTGACTAGGTGGTGCAGTGGACAGAGCATTGGCCCTGGAGTCAGGAGCACCAGGGTTCTAATCTGGCCTCAGACACCCAACACTCACCCAGCTGTGTGGCCCTGGGCAAGCCACTGAACCCCACCTGACCTACAACCCCTCCCCAAAATAATAATAATAATAATAATAATAATAATAATAATAATAAATGTGCTCCAGTCTGTGTTCCAACACCGCAAGCTCTGTCATGGGTGGATCATATTCTTTCTGATAAGTCCATCACAAGAGTTACTTCCATATTTGTCCACTGTTGCCATTGCTGATCGCAACTTCCTCTAGTCATACTTCCCCACTACCATATACTATATTTTCTATCTCCTTTCACTCTGTCCCTCTTCTAAAATATACTGTAGGGTAGCTGAGTGGCACAGCAGACTGATCACTGGCCCTGGAGCCAAGAGGACCCGAGTCCACATACCACCCCTAAGGCCCAGCAACCACCCATCCCTGTGGTCCCATACAGGCCATCCAATCCCAGCACCTTGCAATAAGTAAAAAAGGAAATGTGTTGTATCTGACCATTCTCCCACCATGGTCCACCCTCTTCTCCATCACTCACATCTTCCCCTTCCCCATCCCCTTTCTCTCCTTCTTACTCTAAATGTTTATACTCCATTGAGCATATATGCTGTTTCCTCTCTGAGCTACCTCTGATGAGATTATTGGAATAGCTCATTGTAACAAAAAAATCTTATATGAAATATCTTAGCCTATTCCACCTCTCTTTTCTCTTACTCCCATTACATTTCCCTTTTAGCCATTGACTCCATACTTACAATATATTATATTTTCAAATTCAACCTTCTCTTGTGCTTTATCTATAAAATCTCCTTCTACCTGCTCTATTAAATGAGAAGGTTCATATGAGTATTATCAGGATCATTTTTCTATGCAGGAATACATGTAGTTCATCATCATTAAGTCCCTCATATTTTACCCTTCTCCTCCATTCTCTATGCTTCACTTGAGTCCTGTATTTGAAGATCAAACTTTATGTTCAGCTCTGGCCATTTTTAACAGAAACATTTGAAATCCCCCTGGTTCTTTGAAAGTCCATCTTTTTCCCTGGATGAGGATGTTCAGTTTTGCTGGGTAGTTGATTCTTGGTTGCATTCTGAGCTCTTTTGCCTTCCAGAATATTATATTCCAAGCCCTATAAGCCTTTAATGTAGTTGCTGCTAAGTCCTGTGTGATCCTGACTGCAGCTCCATAATATTTGAATTGTGTCCTTCTGGCTGCTTGTAATATTTTCTCTTTGACTTGGTATTTTTTTTTTTTAGATCTCTTTCCAGGGGAGATCGGTGAATTCTCTCAATTTCTATTTTGTTCTCTGCCTCTAGGATATCTGGGCAATTTTCCTGTAGGAATTCTTTAAAAATTATATCAAGGCTCTTTCCCTGATCATGACTTTCAGGTATCCCAATAATTTTAAATTTATCTTTCCTGAATCTGTTTTTGAGATCAGTTGTTTTTTCAATGAGATGTTTCACATTTTCTTCTAATTTTTTATTCTTTTGGTTTTGAAATAATATGTCTTGACTTCTCGTAAAGTCAGCAGCTTCCTTTAGTTCCAATCTACATCTGAAAGATTTGTTTTCCTCAGAGATGTTTCTTATTTCTTTTTCCATCTGGCCAATTCTGCTTTTTAAAGTATTCGTCTTCTTAATAACTTTTTGAACTTTTTAAATCCATTTGCTGGTTTTTAACATGTTATTTTCTTCACCATTGTTTTTGGATCTCCTTAACTAAGCTGCTGACTTCTTTTTCCTCTTTTTCCTGCATCTCCCTCACTTAATTGTCAAAATCTTTTTTTTGAGCTCTGTCATAGTCTGAGCCCAATTTCCAATTTTCTTGCAGTCTTTAGATACAGGAGCTTGTACTTCCTCATCTTCAGACTGAGTATTTTGATCCTTCTTGGGATCATAGACAATGTATTCCTCAATGGTGTTCCTCTTTTTTTCTGTTTACTCATTTCCCCAGCCTGTACCTGGTTTTGGGGTGCTTCCTGAGCTTTTGAGTATTATTGAGACACACCCTCCCACAAGGATCTCAGTGTGTGTGAAGCTCTGTCCTCCCTCCTGGTCTGTGAATGACCACAAGTGCACCCCTCTGCCAAGGGGCTGAGGTGGGGGGGGGGCTGTTCTATGGGGGGCCTAGACTGCGATCAGGATCTGAATGTGGTCAGAGCCCCAGAATCCTGTTCCAGGGACAGAGGACAGACCTCTGAAGTCTCTCTCCACTCCCTTCCCTTTGGTTGGCTGAGCACTCAAGGCTCAGGTGCCTGAGGACTCGTACTTATGGCTCTTCGTGCTTCCATTGCCTGGATCTGAGCTACCACGACAACCCTGCTCACTGAGTGCCCTGAAGCCTGGGCTTCACACTCTCGCTGTGGCAGAGGTATCCCACCCCCCATCTTCCAAGTTGTGCTTGTTCCCTCGGGTATAGGTCAGGAAACTTACCTCGCTGTTGTGAGCCAGCTCCCAGGTGCCCTGGGACTGCCTCCAGGAGGCTGAAGTTCCTTCACTCTGGCACTCTGTGGAGCGGAGCCCTTCCACTATTTTCCAGGTTACCTTGGGCTGGAGAATTGTCTCACTGGATTCCTCTGCGGGTTCTGTCTCTCAAAAATTTAGTTAGAGTCATAATTTTATGAGTTTTGAAATATTATAGAGAGAACACCTAAGAGAGGCTCTTCTCCTGTTGCCATCTTGGCTCTGCCCCTTCAGTTGAAATTCTTTTGCTCAGTTCCACATCTTGTTATTTTTGTTGTGCTCCATAATTATTTATATTTCCTTATCAGCACACACACACTGTTAAAACATTGAAGCAAGGTATTTGGACTATGAGAAGGCTTCAAAATTATTTTCATTTAATATAGTTAATTAGTTTCAAAATATAGTATTAAGTGAAGAATTTAGTCTTTGTAATTATTTGTCTTTATATGATTATTGTTTCAGAGACAATATGATGTAGATAGCAGACCAGCCTTAGAGTCAGAAAGATCAAGACTCAAGTCCTGACACTGTTGCATGTTATCTGTTTGACTATGAATGGAATGGCGGGACAGCCAAGTGGCACAGTGGATAAGAGCATTGGCCTTGGAGTCAGAAGAACAGGAGTTTGAATATGACCACAGACACTTGATTCTTACAGCTGTGTAATCTTGGGCAAGTAACTTACCCCTGATTGCCTCACATCCAGGCCCATCTTCAGTGGTCCTGCTTCATATTTGACCACTGGATCCAGACATGATGCTTATGCCATGATGCTTATCATAGCATCACCTCCCTAATATCATGGTCTTCTTTGAAAATGAAAAACAAGCATTTATTATTATGAATAAGGGGCAGATATGAATACCCCAGGCAGCAGCATCTATACTGGGAGTGTTCAATACCAATGAAATCATAGAACCAGTCACATCAAAAAAATAAACACTAAGCACAGTAGCAAAATGTAAGAGACTCCTCTCTCACCATTATTTCAATAAAATATATATATACAACATTGTCACTTAAAGTTTTTCTAAATCTATTAGATCTGTTATCAGAAATACTGTTAAATGTACTCTTATAATCTATCCATTGAAAGAAACAATTCTATTGACACTATTTATCTACAGGACCTCTAGACCCAAAGAATCATCTGAAACACTTCAATTATATCAACATGTGCTCTTAGAACTATTCTCAGTGAAGCTAAAAATGCTAGAAAGCTGAGCTACTGTGAAAAATAACTCAGCTGTTTCATTTTTCTGTTTTAAAATATCCCAGGAAAACTAAGTATATCCCAAAGCACATAAGTGCCTAATGTTTAGTGTAAAAATACATTCCCATTTCAGATGAAATTTTAAAATAGGATTCATAATTAAAACTATTTATTTAATATCTACATATCTAAAAACAACTCCATAGATTTGAGCTATTCCTTTTTAATAAAGTCAAATTTAGGCTGAAAAATTGTAATCCTTTTCATTTCTGAAGAAATTAAAGTTGGAGTTGAAAAGAGATACAACATTTGAGGTATGTTGACATTGACTAGAGGAGGCACTGAGACCAATTTATGCCATCAATTTACATTTGTTAGGTTGTACATATAAATATGTAATGTTTTTAATGTGATCCTAGAGAGTATCTTTGTTTTCAACACTTTTGTGGGACATAAGCTTCTATTATATGGAGGAAATGAAACAGGAAGATTAAATTAAATTACTGAATAATTGGCACAAATCTAATGTTGGTGTTGACTACATTTCTAATGTCATTAAGAAGTTTATCTGAGTGACTCAGGTATCATCCATACTACTAATATAGTAATCTCATTATGAAACCCCTTCCAGGCCAATATGCCTATGATTTGCAAAAGGGGGAAAAATGTTGAAAATAGATCCAATTTAATTAGACCTGCAAACTAATCAGAGATATTTGTGGACACATATACTTTAGTGAATTCAAATTCACTTTAAAGGGAGTAAATTCACTGCCAAGGACTACTTTAATGCATTGCCAATCTGGGAGGCAATTAGATGGTATAGTGAACAGATCCCTGGACATATAGTCAGGAAGACCATAGATCAAATTTGACTTTTGAAACTTCTAGCTATGTGACCCTGTCAGTTATTTAATTGATCCTGTTTCAGTTTTCTCATCTGTACAATGAAGATAATAATAACACCTACTTCACAGAGTTATTATGAGGAATAATAGCTAAAATTTTCATATAATGTTTAATATGTGGCAAACACTATGCTAAATAAATGATATGAGGCACAACGCCTTTGACACAATATGTAATTAAGGAATGCTTCTTTCTTCCTATGCCACACTATTTCACTATCAAGTAGAAGATAATAATGACCTGGCATACATTGCTAATGTTGTGTTAATATGAATTGAAAAAAAAAGGAAAAAAGAACCTTCTTTAGCTAATGAATGATTGGGTCTTCTAAGTGATTTTGGAAAGACATGCCATAAACCTAATAGTTTAAAATATATTTATACTTCATATATATAAATATATATACTTATATTTATATATGTGCAAAGACACACATGTCCTGAATTAATAATTTGAAAAATGACATACCTGGATGTCATCATAGGAAGATTTCCTAAGAACAAGAGAGGTTATTTCTTAGATGGCACTGGAAAGTAGAATAGAATTTTATAGAAGTCAGCAAGCTATTGTAAGCTTCAGGCACATGCAAATATATCAAATAAAAAGTTGGATAGAAAGACATCATGTTTAATAAATTTAAAAATCAAAACATGAAGAAACTAGAAAATAATGTGTCAAAAGAAAAGGATTGCATTTTTAGCAGCAGGATTTGCCTAATGATCTCCAAGTCAGAATGAAACCAATTTTGAAAATCAATGTGCAGAAAGTTTCTTTGACCTTTCCCAATTTCCACAGTGAAATTGAGACTGGCTATAATTGCCCAAAATGTATTCCAAGAATCTAGTACAGCAAGTTGTATTCTTTTTTTAATGTTATTTTCTTTTATTTTTTCCAATAACATGCAAAGATATTTTTCAGCATTCATGTTTTTGTAGACTTTTGTTCCACATGTTTTTACCTTTCTCTTTTCCCTCCCCCCTCACAATGACAGCTAGTAATCTCATATAGGTTATACATATATAATCTTATTTGCCAGATTTCCATATTAGTCATGTTGTGAAATAAGAATCAGAACTACGGGGGGGGAGGATGAGAAAAAAACATAAAACAGGTTTTAAAAGGTGAATATATGCTTTGGTCTGCATTTAGACTCCATAATTTTTCTTCTGGATGTGGAGGGTATTTTCCAAACAAATCTTTTAGAGTTAAACTTGATCATTGAACTGCTGGGAGGAGCTAAGTCAGTCATAATTGATTATCACACAGTGTTATTGTTAATGTGTACATTGTTCTCTTGGTTCTGCTCACTTCACTCAGCATCAGTTCATGCAAGTGGCAAGTTGTATTCTTAATAAGTATGCTTTAGATAAATGGAACTTTGTTCATGTTTTAATGCTGCTTTGTTTTAATTAGCTTTTCCTTCAATACTGCTTACTAGATACAGTACTAGAAATGTAACTGATACAAAATCTGTTCACCTCTGGTTTGAACAGCAAATTTAGCCTAAGTTTTTATGCTGATTCATGTTACCTTAGTATTTAATGCTAAGTATTCAGCAGTATTTTAATAAATTCTTTTTCTTTGGATATGGAAAGTGTCATTTCTCTGTGCATCTTGTCCCTATAAAAAGTATGAACTAAAATATTTACCTATACATTATTTCTTAATTTTTAGTTGCCATAGCAAGTTGACTGTAAAATAAATCCTCTTTTAATATTGGCTTTCATTCTAAATTTGAACATATTTCTATAGGAGAAATGTCCTGATGTTAAGAACTTTAGCTAGCCAATAAGTTATAAGGATGATCTGATTCATGATTCCAATAGTATATCTGCAGGGAATTGTAGTTCTGATCACTTTTCTTTTACACCATGGTTTAAAATTTCTCTCCAGATTTGGGGTTCTAATTTCTTCCTTTGGCAACTTCTGCATCCATCAATATATAAGAATTGTTGACATAACTAAGTAATTCCATGACACCATAGTTACAGAGGACCAAACCCCTAAGCTATTTTCTCATTTTTCTTCAGTATGAACATATATGGTAATTCTTAGAATTGGACTGCAATGCTTCTTTTCATCAACAATTATCACAATTTAACATTAGGACACTTCAGTTTATAATTAAAGTCAAGTCAAGCCAAAAAACTTTAAGTGTTTACTATAGTGCACTCGTTGTGCTTTGCTATGAGGAGACAAAGAAGGGCAAAAAGTATAACTTCTCCCTCCTACAAGTTTCCATTCTAATGTAAGAGAGGCTATATAAACAACTGGATAAATGAAAGACTTTTTGCAGAGTAGATGGAAGACTCTCAGAAAGGAAAACACTAGTAGTGGGAAAGACAATCTATTAATGTAGAATTAGAGTAGAATATTAAAGATAGAACAGTAAAGCTAAAAGTAGGAGGTGAGGGGGTAGAGATATGGTCATGGAAAACAACTTGTGCAGAAGTATAGAGACAGAAGATATATGTGTAATATTCAGAGAGCTACAGTTAGAACATAAGAATGCATTGAAGATTCTAAAAAGACTGGAAAGATTGGGAGAGGGTAAGTTATGAGTATCCTTAAATGTCTAATAAAGAGGTTTATATTTGATCTTGGAAGTGATAAGAGAGCTCCTAGAACTGACTAAACTGAGGAGTGAAGGTTTGAGATCCATACTTTAGAAAAATCACCCTGACAGCTGAGTTTTCAGAAGATGGATTGATTTGGAGAGAGATTTGAAACTAAGAGACCTCTTGAAAGGCTACTATAGTAGTCCAAGTGAAAGGTCATATAAGTCTTAAATGAGGGTGATGGTTATATGAGAAGAGAGAAAGGTTGGATGCAAAAAGTTTTATGAGGTAGAAAGAACATAATATAGTTCTTTTTTGGATACATGGAGTAAGAGAGAATGAGGAGGACACAAATTAAGGCTGTAGTTATGTGAGTCATGAGAAGAGATAGTATATGAAAGAAGGTAGAAACAAGAATATTTGTAACAGCTAAAAATTGGTCATATTCAAGAGCTTTTTGTTTGTTTTTTTTTACTAATAATTGTCAGAAAGTTAAAGAACATTCTATTGAAGTTAGTGATCTTCACCTTGGTGAATAGGATGATTTTATATACATACATATTTATATATATACATATTTAACATTTGAATACATAATTATATAATATATATTTAACATTTGAATTTGAAGGCCCTGAGGATTTATCATCCAAAGAAATCAATTCAAAAAGACTTCTACAAACTTAGCTATAATGCTAAATTATTTTATTATACTTAACAAAATCTATAACAATGTATTACAGAATTATACTTATAAGGTGATATTTTATACATATATATTATATTTATATATAATATATATGTATACCTGAGGATATGTGATTTTTTTCCTCCATATGGAATTCCTCAACTACATGCAATTGACAGTCTATGTTTCTTATCATCTAGCCAGACACCAGACCTACTTATCCTAGACATGACACCATTTGTGCTGCTGCCCCCATACTCATTATACTTAGATTTATGTCACTTTCTTTTACTCCAGGAACAATTTTCAAATCAATACTACCACTACAACTAAGAAGGCTTAAAAATTTACTGACTTATGACTCTTGACTTATAACTTGCAATCTGTATAACTGCTTGGACCAAAACTCTTATTTCCTGGCCACCAATTTTCTATAGCTATTCATCCTATGATTAAAATGCAAGCAGACACTTACTTGTCTATTTGTGTTTTCTGTATCTAGCACAGGATCTAGAAATTCCTACAGCAATGCCAATAGAAGAAACCAAGGTTTCATAGTCCACAAATGTAAGAAGTGGACCTTGGACCCATAACTTCTTCATTCCAAGTCAAGCAACATTTCCAAGAGAATACACATTCCAGATTACAGTAAAAATCATCTTGATTTCTTTATAAGAAACTAATGTTCCTCCCCTATTTTAGGAACAATTCACCCAACACATTATTTAGAGGATTGTAACCACTAGTTTCTCTTTAGTCATAGAATTGTGCCACCTTAAAATGGTCTCATTTCTGAACAATCTGTATGTATAAAATTCCCCCCTAAATTGCTTCTTGATCCTTTGTTTGGTCTACGTATTATTGTTTTTGAATCATCATTGTCCCCCAGGAATTTCTACTCAAATAAGTTGTTCATTACCCTGTTTTTAAAACTTGTATCAAAATACTTCATCCTTAGTATGTACATTCCTATAAAAGGCCCATTTTGGCTTGATCTCAGTGATTTTACAATACCATTTCTTAATCTGTATTTAAGAGCATGTTGATTTATTTAAATGTGATTCTAATAATGAGTTAATCCTTTAATGGCTCCATGATCTTCCCCAATGAAGTACTATTTCCTTTTGACTTCTTCCCAGTGTGCCACACACACACACACACACACACACACAATTCTTATTGTAATCAAAGTAATTAATCCCTTATATCCTCTACCAGCAATAAATTTTACCTCACCACCCCCCCCACTTTTCTTCTCTGAATGAGCAAATTTTCCTTCTTTTTTTTTTGCAAGGCAATGGGGTTAAGTGGCTTGCCCAAGGACACACAGCTAGGTAATTATTAAGTGTCTGAGGTCGGATTTGAACTCAGGTACTCCTTACTCCAGGGCCAGTGCTCTATCTACTGCGCCACCTAGCTGCAGCCAAATTTTCCTTCTTTTTTAAGTTTTCTTAAATATTCATGTCTTCCCCCTCTCTTGTTCTTTCTTATGCTTTTTATCAGTAAGTTTATTTCTCAAGATTGTTGTTTGTCCTGAGTTATCAAAGAAGACTATGACATTGGGAAGGCAATGTCATAACTTGCGAGTGAATTAGATTAAAGTGAGACAGGGCTATTCAAAATAACCATCCTCACTCTCTCCTCCAGAGCCATATGGGTCCAGTGGAAAGATACATTACCATTGAAGAATTAGCATGCTCTTAAAGAAGAAAAGGAAAAAATAAATCCAGGTCTTGCTCTCATTTCTGACTTCTCTCTTTCTATCATCCTACCAACTTCAGTCACCTTTGTTTCTTCTCTATCCCTCTCTCTGACTCCATCAAGGTCACTAAGTCCTATTGATTTCCCTTTAGAATATTTCTGAAATCCTTCCCTTCCCTTCATTCCCATTACCTCATGCCAAGACTAACTGGTCTTCTTCCCTGTGGTATTTTCCTTTCCTCTTTCATCCATTCTTGCATACACTTTCTTTGAACTCATTTTCAACATGATTATTTTCCTGCTCAAAGACCTTCAAAGGTTCTTTTTTGCCCACAAGATCAAGTATCATGGAATCTGACCTTTCCAGTCTTATCTTTCAGCTTTTCTACATATAAAAACCCCTTCTTCTATAAAACTGATATAATTGTTATTCCCTGAACATAGTTTGCACTTGTCCTCCTGCCTACCTTTTCTGACTCTCCACTTGGGATGTCCTTACCCCATTTGTGTACCCAGATCCTACCCATCCTTTAAACACATTTGTGATTTATACTTCCTCAACAGCTCAGTTTTCTGACCCTCATTCAAACTCCCATAGCATTTAAAGACTATAACATATAACAGATGTTTATCTATTATATTGTGTTGGTTATAGGTCTTATTGTTCCTACTGCATGGTCAGTTTCCTGAGGCTCTGCCATATGCCTACCCTTTCACTGTACTTCTCATAACACAGAACTTGTGCAGAGCAGGTGCTCACTAAAGGGAAAATGATTGATTCCTTCCTCTAGTTTTTGCTTTGGCTTTTATTTATAGACATATTTTCCTGAAATAACTATGGAAATTCCCTCAAAAAAATTTCCTCAAAAAAAATGTAGCTAGGGTGGGTAGAGTAGACAATCACTAATGTCATGGAATTTAAAGTACCACTCAGGACCTAACCCAGTCATTTAGGTAAAATGTTGTCCACTCTTCTTGGCTTGTATTTAAAACTCAAGATGGGGCGCAAATTAAACTATAGTTAATATTTTGATATGTATACACTTATCAGAGCTTTTAACTTTATGACAGGAAGGACTCAGGACAGCACAAAAAGGCCAACTTCCAGGGAGGGGAGAGATAGATTACTAAGAGCTAGCATTTATGCACTTTAATGTTTGCAAAATGTTTTGCTTTTATTATCTAATTAAATCTTCATAAGAATCCTTCAAGGTAGAGAGTATTATTCTCCCCTTTTAGAAATGAGATTCCTGAAGCTAAGAGGATTTAAATGGCTTGTTTAAGGTCACAAAATGAGTCATTTGATTAGTTAGATTTGAACTCAGGTCTTGACTCCATATCCAGCACTCTATCTACTTTGCCATCTAGCTAATTTGATAGACATCAAGAATTTAGGAATGTGTAGTAGAGAGAAGAAGAGACACCCAGACAAATTTCATCTGATTTTTCATTTTGTCCATGATTCTTATTAATCTTTGACAAATCCTATGAGTATTCAGTGACATCTTAAATCAAAAAGCTTTTATCATTGTAGAAGATCATCAGGGGAAATGGTGTCATCACTGTCTAATAAATAGAAGGGGAAAGAAAGGTGAAGAAATCTGTCTTGTAGGACCATATTTGTCAACTGAAGATCTGACATCAGGGCAAGTGCTAATTCCTTTACAGAATATTACACTCAGTTGTTAAAATGTCTTTTTTCTCAATATCTCTCAAGAAATGTTATACTTAAGAGAATGAGGTATAAGACACAGTGTGAAGATATGCTAAAGGAAAGGAGTAGCAATGATGAGAAGGAAAACAAAAATTTCTAGTCACATGCTGGTAGTATTAGAAAGATGTTGGTCTTAGAGAACATTAAATTGATGTCTATGTGTTTATTTTAATGGGGTAGTGGGATGATTAAATCCAAATGTCATTTTCCAAAGGCATCTGGAAAGCAATCTAATTCTTTTAGAAGATGCTTATTCACTGTCATTTTATATTTTATGATTTTGTTGAAAGAAAAAGAAGAAAGTAGGAAAAGAAAGAAATTCAATATTCAGAATGGAGTAAAATTATCTCAAAATGTACTATGCTTAGATAAGAGAAATGATTTATTTAGAAGATGCAATTTAGGGGTGGCTAGGTGGCGTAGTGGATAAAGCACCGGTCCTAGAGTCAGGAGTACCTGGGTTCTAATCCGGTCTCAGACACTTAATAATTACCTAGCCGTGTGGCCTTGGGCAAGCCACTAAACCTTGTTTGCCTTGAAAAAAAATATAAAAATCTAGAAGATGCAATTTAATTCAATAATCCTTGCAAAAGAAAAATAAAAGACCATACCATTTAGAATGCTTTGAATAGAAATCTTATTGTCATAAAAAAATAAGAAAACTCTATAATAACTTTGTGCACAAATTTTACTACTTGGAAACATTGTTTTATTTTTAAGACTTCACAATCTTTGATATTATTTTAAGGAATAGTCATTCAAAATTCCTTTAATAAGATTTTAAAACTTCTTGTTAAATAGCTTTCCTCTTGCATAGAGAAAAAGATGGTAGAATAATTATTGTTAAAATATCAACTATTATAAAAACTACTTATTATATACAGTAGCAAGTGGTAGCTAGTGACTTTGGCAATACTATACTTGTAGGGACAATGTTGTAATCCCTCTAAAAGTTTCCCTTTATTTCTTATTGTAGATATTCACAAGATAGCAATTAAATTTTAGCAAAGCAAATCCTTAAACCAAGTTTTTATTTCTACAGTATATGCTATCACCTTTGCCATACACATAGGAAAAAAAGCCTAATTGCCGAATAGAAAAAATATTATGAGGTATACCAATTGAAATATATTTCATTGTTCTGTATATAAGTTAATCATTCGTTCATATATGCAAATATAGTATGTACCTAAATCATACAATTTATCTATTACCAAGTACTGATGTAGTATTACATCTTATACTTATTTGTTTTTATTCCAAAGGAGTTCCAAAGGAGCTCACAATCTAGTCAGGGCAGGGACAAGAGACATATAGATAATTATAAAAGCATTATATGATGAAGACTTTAGAAATTGGAGAAGCAAAATGCAAACCACTCCAGTAATTTTGACAAGAAAACCCAAATGGGATCAAGAAAAATCAACATTACTGAACCGCAATAACCTTGCTTGCCACCAGTATGCTCAAATTCAAACAACATGGTGACATTGAGACAGTATGATGTCATCTTTTTTATCTCTATCTGTAATTTCATAAGGTTTATGAAAACTCCTTGTTTTGGAACAACCTTAGGAATAGTAGATACTACAAATCTGAAAACAAAGACATTATTTTTGACCATGGTAATACAATAAGACAGAGTGAAGACTGAGTTTATCTTTCTTAACCTTGATAAAGCACTGAGTTTGGAATCAGGAAGACTCATCTTCATGAGTTCAAATCCAGTTTAGATATGTACTAATTGTGTGAGCCTGAGCAAGTCAGTAATCCCTATTTGCCTCTGTTTCACATCTGTAAAATGAACTGGAAAAAGAAAATAGAAAATCACTCCAGTATCTTTGCCAAGAAACCTGAAATGGTATCATGAAGAGTCAGATATGGTTGAAATGTCTGAATATCAACAAAAACTTGGAGTCTACTCAACTAAAAAAAAATAGATAACTATATTTCAATTGAATTGGTTGCCTTTGTATTCCTATTCATTTTTTTATGCATTTAAGAACATTATTCTGAGAAGGATCTATAGACTTCAATTTTCTGCCAATGAGATCCAAGACAATAAAAAATGGATAACCCCTGACAAGTTTATGAAATACAATGGTAAAGGTAGTTGGGTCATTCATTGCATCACAGCTTTATATTAGCTCAGAATCTGTGGTGTGTTCTGACTTAGAAAGGATTTATGGAATTAGAGCTGCAAGGCAATTTACAAGTTCTTTTAGTTCAAATCCCTCAGTTCAAACTGAGACTAACATTATAAATGCATGACAAATCTGAAATTTGAACCTAGGTATTTTGATTCCAAATCAGATGTACTGTTGCTTTTTTAAAAATTTTTCTTTGTTTTACTTAAAATTCAGTCCTTATAAGACAAATTCTGCAACTGACAGGATTTGTCTCGAAATAAAAAATTTGATATTCCTATTAGAATTATGGGCCCAAGAGGATAGGACATTGTACCTTACACTATACTAATTTAAAGTGCTGAGTTAACACCTTTTTTGATGAGAACTCAAGTTGTTGCCTTCTCTAGGGCCAGAACAAAGATGTTATTATTGTTTTCCTTGGAAAAAGTCTCAGTGCTTGGAATTTTACCTTTCTCACCCCTGCTGTTGAAACATCTGAAATGCCACATTTCGGACTCATTTCTTTCTAGCCTCATGTGCTTTTTGTGCTCATTATAAAATGACTGCAAATGGTGGTGTTTTCTCCAATATTTCAGTGTCCCACAGCTTTGGTGAGATCCTTCTCTGCTGGAAATAACTCCATTGTAATGTAAATGCCTTCCATTCCCCATAGAATCTCAGGGATTCTATAACCTCCTGACCAGAAGAGTGTTTCTTTTGCACCATCTCCTCTCTGTTATTTAAAATGGACATTCAGAATACAGGGCAGTCCAATTTGGAACAGGACCTTCGGCAGGGAAGCTGATTAATAATTTAAGATAAGCCTTTCCCTTCCTTTTTTATGCCAGACTATGACATTTCTATGGAAATGGTTCAAATAATATTTTATGACTGGGGCTTAAAAACCTCACAGCTTTTGAAGTTAATGAAGCATGAAACATATTGTCGGAAGTATGGGG
The DNA here is from genome assembly GCF_037893015.1 of Macrotis lagotis. NCBI lineage: Eukaryota > Metazoa > Chordata > Mammalia > Peramelemorphia > Peramelidae > Macrotis > Macrotis lagotis. The sequence goes on along the minus strand of NC_133658.1, from coordinate 175,244,348 downwards.
TCCAAACTGTGGCAACATAACCAATACCCTGTAAAAGGGGTCGGACCTTAAATTGAGCAGCATTTATCCATCCCAACCGTGATCACACATGCTGTGTATCTCTTTCAGCCACAAAATGCAAATGTTGTTTAGCTACTGTATATTTAATCTTAAGGGCAGGCATCTTATTTAGTGAGCTTAGGAGCCCAAGTACAGTGAGAGATGGAAAACCAAAGCATTCTGCAACAGAAGACAATGAAAATGAAATTTAAAAAAAAAGAAAGAAAAAGGTTAAGAATTATACACTGAAACAAAGATGCCCCAATTTAAGAGAATCAGAAGCCACAACAATAAAGAAATCTTGAGGTTACAAGTGCATCAGTATGAACTAATTCACAAAGTGGAATAATAGGTATGTTCTTTTGTCATTGAAGGAAAATCTATTATGCATCTAGAGAAAGGTATGAGTAAATAACCCAAATTAGGCAACAGCCTAGAGGGTGATAGTCAAAGTTACTTGAACAGATGTCTACTGCAGATTGAAAAGGCATATTTTAAGTACAAGGAGGCTTTCTTGAAATAGAAAATGAGCAAACTGAGCAAATGTGTATATCAAAGCATTGGCCTACATACAGTGAGCATGGCAGCCTCCCCTACATAACATTATCAGGCCATAATTCAATTTTCCATTAACTGAACTTCAAATATTCCTTTTCAGGTCTAATATGGTGGTGCTCATTGTATAAATGAACTGATAAGATTTACAAATGGAACCCCAAGAGCTTTGCCTTGTCACTGTACCTTAAAAAAATTCAATTGACTGCCTTATGTTGGCTTGCTCCTTAAAATTCATACAATTAGAAATATGATTGACAGGGTACAGCAGCATTATACAGTTTGCTAGATGGACCGATTATTGCTATGAATACAGGAATGGAATGAATGCAGGCAAAGCGTAATTGATTCTACACTTGGTCCTCCTGTTCATTAACAGTTTGAATGCAGCACAGTCACTTTTCAAATGGGAGAAATGAGAGAAACTTATTTGTGCTTTTCCATTTGTTTTAAAATTCATTATGCTAATATTTTCTCTTTTTTTGTGAAATGATTTTCCTGCATGCCTTTGCAAAGGACAAAATTGAGCTATTTGTAAATAACACCAGTGCCCTCTATATTTCTTTGGCTTACCAATCACACATTTTTCAATTTACACTTTGGAAAATGAAAGTTGTCTTTCTCCCTCTGACAACCTCTCCTCCTACTTTCCTACCCCCTCGGATAAGACTCATTTCCCTGGATAAAAGAGGGGAAATGGCATCAAAACAAAAGGGATGATTTATGGACTGATTGACTTCATAAATGGAGCTGGAGAAAACAAGCCCCATTTGTCTTCCCACACTTTAGTATGATGAAGTATGCAGTTTCATTTTTCATAGCTCTTCAAGGGGTAACATTGGAAATGTTGATTAAATGCACAAATTGCATTCCTGTTTTTCTGCCATTGCTGAAAAGGGGAAGAAAATGCTTTAAATATATGAGGGACTATCTCACCCAGAAGTAGAACTAGACACTTTATGGAAACATGATCACTTATGCTGTTCAGATATATAATGCAAGTTACTTTGGGAACTTAAGTCTAATCCCTGCTGCGTCCAGAGCTATTATATACATTGTTAGGAATCTATGACCTGGGAATCTATCAAGAAGTCCAATGATCACTGTTGCTCCCAATTTATAGAGATAGGATCAATCGACCCAAGCGTATGAAATGCTGATAGGTTTGTATTTACCTTTAACATCATCATCATCATCATCATTTCATTCACATTTTTTAAAAAACTATGATCATAAAATCATTTGGACAGTGCATAAAACACTATACCTGGGGTAAAGAAATGAGTTCAAATTTCCCCCTCAGATACTTGCTAGCTATGTGACCCTGGGCAAGTCATTTTAACCCTATCTACTGTAAAATGGGAATAATAATAGTACCTTCCTCTCTGGATTGGTGTGAAGATAAAATGAAAGAATATTTGTAAAGTCTTTCACAATCTAGAACACTATATAAATCCTATCTGTTACTATTGTCATCTTTTGGTATTAATGTTAAAACTGTACAAACTTGATGATGATTATATTTGTCTGTCATTCTCAAAGAGGACCATGATGTCAGGGATATATGCCATGACAAGCACATGAAGTGAATTTGGGTGAGGGGGGACTGTGCTAAGTCACCAGCCTCACTTTCTCCTCCAGAGCCATCTGGGTCCACTAAGCAGGTATGAATCAGGACAGCTGGAAATGTCTCTGGATGTGAGACAATCAAGGTTAAGTGACTTGCCCAAGATCACACAGTTAGTAAGAGTCAAATGTCTGAGATTGAATCCAAATTCCTGTCCTCCTTATTTATTCTAGTGCCAGTGCTCTATTCACTGCACCACCTAGGTGCTCTTACACTAATTCATGACTCATTATAACGGGGAACTCTTTCTATAGAAACTGCATTTATCCATTTAAATGGCAGCTTGCATAGAATTTAACAATCATAGAAAGTGTCCTAGGAACTCTGAGAAATTAAATTAATTTCCTGAGGTAAATAGCTAGTGTCAGAGACAAGTTTGAATTCTTCTATCTACTGTACTATGCTGCCTCTATTATATTTAATAATAATAATGCATTCAATTTTATGTATTTAATTATTCTACTCTTTAAATAGTTCTTTTGCTCTGGTCTTGGGTCTTGGTAGACAGTATTAGAGTTAAGAAAACCATGTTTTGTATCCTATCTCTGATATCCACTATGTGACTATGGGCAAATTACTGAGCCTTTGTGATCCAGGCAAATTATCAGAAAGATAATCTGAATTGGTGGAGGGAGCTTCCATATCAGGAATTACCTACATCAAAGAAATAAGAAAATAGTTCTTATTTTTATTAAGTCAGCAATTGTCTTGTTTATATGGCAGGTCAAAGCATCCTACACTAGGAATATAGCCAAAGATGGTGGCAAATGCTAATGTAATTTCTTAATTATCTGAAAGAAGCAAATGCAGCAAATGAATGTGGTTACCAGAACAGGATTCCAGATTGCTGGACAAACCTTGTCCCAAGTGCTGTGACCATAAAGTCATAAAATGAATTTATAACAAAAAATATTAAATGAATTTTGGGCACTCCTATTATGGAATTACCATATAAACAGTGAAAATGTTTAAATACTTTCTTTGAGGATAAGTTATTTTTCTTAAAGCAGGGGTGGGGAGCCTTTATTCTGCCAAGGGTCATGGATTTTTATAACAACATTCACCTGATACTTGACCAAACATTTAATTAATTCACTCCTAGAAAACTCCTAGATTTATTGAATTTCAAATCCCACCTAAGCTTGATGTGGCAGTCCCAGACTAAATGACCAAGGCTTGCTATTCCCAGATCCTGCCTTAAAGAGTGATCTGTGAAAATAACAGTCATTTGGGGCCAAATCTAATGAATAAAGTGAATGATCAAGCTGATTTGGATTTAAAAAACAAGAAAAATTAGAAATCAGAGTAATGTGAGAGATTTTGTGTACAACCAGAACTGCTTAGGAATCCAGTTCAATCCAATAGACATGAAAAATAATTCCTGCTCTCGGGGACTTTACATAGCTGGAGAGCGAGAGGTGTAGCATGAAACAGATGTCCAATAATTTGAATAAGAATGAGAGGGATTCAGATCTAACAATTTGTGGAGGGGAAAGGAATAAGTATTTATTGAGCACCTTTGTGCAGATACTTTGTTAAATGCTTTACACGTATTATTTCATTCATCCTTATAATCTGGAATCTTATTCCCATCTTATAGTTGAGGAAACTGAGGCAGATAGAGCTTAAGTTAATGGCACTACTAAGTACCTGAGGCTAAATTTGAATTCAGGTCTTCCTGACTGGAGGTCCAGGGCTTTATCTACTGAGTCACCTGGCTGTCTAATGGGGTTCATAAAAAGATATGAAATGGCACATGAATAAGGAATTTTAAGGAGCACAGGTAAGGAAAACATGCATTCTAGGCTTAGAGGAAAGCCTCTGTACAGAGAAAGAAAATTCAGTATAGAGTTTGAGAAATAGCAATGGTTGGTCCAGTTTGACTGAAACAAAGAAAATGCAGAACAGAATAATGTTTAATCATTCTGCAAAAGTGAGATAAATATGTATTTTTAGAAGATTTTCAATGCCAACCTGAAGATTTTGCATTATTTTCTAGGGGTAATATGTTGACACTGAAGTTTCCTGAGCAGGACAGTTGCATAGTCAGACTTGTGCTTTAGAAAGATTTTGGAAGATAAATTGGAAAAGAATGAGGCTGGAAGATAAAAGCACAACGAGAGGGTATTGCAGACATGAATGAGAATGGTTACCAAATGAGTAACTAGGAAGGAGTGTGAGAAATGTGGCATCATCTGGACTAATCCACTATGACAATTTAATTCAACTCAATGACCATTTTTAATCATTTACTAGGGCAAAATGCTAGGTACCCTACTGCAGTGAAGAGAAGAATGGCTTCAGAGTCTCACTTCAGTCAGGAACTGGATTCAGGTCTCATTTCAGACATAGACTCAATAAGCTTGGACAATAATATAACCTCTCAGTGTAGACTATTACTGGCAGAGTCAGTAAAGATCTCCTTTGGGAGAGGGAATTCTGCACTGGGAATTTCCTACTGATGAAATCATAGATTTGTTTAAAATATAAAAAGGAAAGGCAAAAGAGAAAGAGAAGCCAGTACCACCATAACATGCAAGGCTCTTCAAAAGGTACTGGGTTAGTATTTGCCTTCAATAATCTAACTTTCTGCTGTGAGATATAATTGTTGTTTATTATGTTTTTTACTAGGTAAAAGTGACCATTCTTTGTCTTACCTCTTTTTTTACCTAGTCTTAATTACTGAATGAATGTTGCCTCAGTCAAACTGAGTTATAAACCTTAGCTTAAAAAGACCAAGGTCTCCCATTGCATCCAGGACCATCTCCAGTTGACCTGATCCATCTCTGGCCACTGGAACCTGATGGCTCCAGAGGAGAGAATAAGGCTAATGACTTTGCATAGCCCTCCCTCACTTGAATCCAACTCGCATAATATGGTATCATCTCCCTGATGTCATAGTCTTCTTCAAGAACAAAAGATAAACAATAACAGCTGCTATGAGATAGAATAGTTAGCCAGATAAGGCAGTAGCTGAAGATGAATTTGAATAAAATTATTGAACATTGATGTGTCCATAGTTCTCAGCATGCTTGCTTTGAAGGGCAGTATTCATTTGGATGTTTAAACTCTAGTGGATTTATTTCAAAAACAATAACTTTATTACTATATTGTTATTCTTCTTACAGCTTTCTATTAACTTGGGATTTCCATTAAAAAAAATCATACTCTAAGAAGAAAGTGGAAAACAAAGGAATTATACTGATGGGCTCTGATCAGTAGCTCTTTTTTTCAAATTAGAAAGGACAGCCCTTTTGAGAGCTGGAAAGCAATTCCTTGAAAAGATATTCCCAGAACACGCATCCACTTGGAGCAAGCTATACTGGCAACTATTGGAATTTGACCTGAACAATATTCGGGAGTAAAAATGCCCCCATGTGAGCCCTGGAAACTTTTCTTCTTGTCATAATGGGAATGAGAAAAGAGAAGGAAACTAACATTTGTATAGCACCTACCATGTGTCAAACTCTATGCTAAGCACTTTATCAATATTGTACTTTTTTTTTCCCCCTCCCTCCTCTCCTTTCTCAGTGATGCATGTCTCCCTGTGAACTTTGCACCTGGAAGCAATAGGATGATTCTCATAAACTAAAGCCTTCTAATCTATTAAAATACTAATTATAATATCTAATTGTTTAAAAGTTGAGATCATCTGGTTCTTTATTGTCCCTTAGGTATGTGAGGAGAGGAAGAGAGGAGGTAAGTGAGGAGAAAGCCATTGTTTGATTTCATTGAGGTCTTACTGGACCCATGAGATGTTTTGTCTTGTATCACTTTATGAGGGTTAATTAGAGTCTCATACATGAAAAGATATATATATATATATATATATATATATGTATATATGTATATATCTCTGATGAGAAGGATAGACCTGTGAATTAGAGAATAAGGGTCTGGATCTGGAGTTAGAAAGACCTGTGTTCGGATACTAGTTGTGTAACCAGGCATGAAAAGGTGGACCTTGTGCATAATCAATTATGCTTTGCCTTTATTCATTCCATTCATATATTCATAGCAATATTCAGTTCATCTAACAAAATGCATAATCCTACTCTGCCCTGTCAATCATAATTCTAATTGTATGAATTTTAAGATCTAATATTGATCATCACTGATTTCTCTGACACTGAATAAAGAAGGTTTAGAATTCTCTGAATCTGTGACTTAAGGTCTGAAATTCTAGCATATAGAAAATGCAAAATATACTACAACAGAGATGATGTATGAGAAAGATTTCTTTTCTTTTTTTAATTGATAGAAACTACTGTCCTCTTTCTGTTTTACAGTTGAAAGAAATAATATCTATTCAATATTGCATCATTAATAGTCATGGAAATGTTTATTCAGAGCATGGTAGAATCTGAACATTAGGAAATCAATAGAAAGTATTCGATTGAATTTTTGTGGATGAATTCACTAAATCTCTTTGAACCTCAGTTTCCTTATCTGTAAAATATAGATAGATAATGCCTCTCAGAATGGTCATAAAACTCAAATGGAATAATGTATATAAAATGCTATATTATTTTTGAAACATTTTATATATGCAAATTATTATTCTATACTATTATACTCTTTATCAAAGTTCCCTTCCTGGATTATAGGCCATGGAGTAGAGCTAAACCAAGGGTAGATGTCATTACTTCATTCCATAGGATTTGGGATAGTTGAAATAATAGTTAATAGTTGAAAGCTGTATTTTGGGACACACTGTCTATTGTACTGTTCTTAGAATTAGGAAGACTAGATTTGAACCTAGGAATATGTGTTAATTGATGGCTTGAGAAATTTGACTAAGTTCTTTAAGTCTCTTTTTCTTCATCTGTAAAATAAGATTGTAATAGGAGTTAGTGCTAGGAAAAACTTTATACATTAAATCAGAAGTGTCAAACACATAACCTGCAGCCCTCATGACAGACCACTGTGCTGCCTAAAATATGACTGAGAAATATTAACAAAATAAATAAAAATAGAACATAGATAATGTTCACATGTGGTTTTCTAAGTCAACATACTGTCAGCAGGGATCCCTATGTAGAGTCTGGTGGCCTTCATTTCTATTTGACTCTTACTGATGAGAATGAGGAAAGCACAATCCATAGTTGTAAAAAGATTTGTCCAAGGTCATGCAAGTTGTATGTAAGAGTCAAGTTCTTTCTCTAAATCTACTTTTATTCCTCTAAGACTACACTCCTCTCCTCTCTGGAATATGAGAGTTTCAAGAAAATAATAATGATAATAATATTAGTAAAAGAACAATGGCCCATGGCACAAAAAGAGATGCTTTCTACAGGTTTGCTGAATTGAATTAACAAGACCAATCAGGATTTATATAGTGATTTAAGACTTATAAAGTACTTTACAAATATTACATTTTTTTATCCTCACAACAACCCTAGGTAACTGCTATTCTTATTGACATTTTCCAGATGAAATAATTAAGGCAGAGAAAACTTAAGTGACTTGTCCAGTGTTTCTCAACTGATAGGTGTTCAAGCTTGGATTTGAGCTGAGTTCATTCTTATTACAAGTCCAGCACTTGATCAAATGTACCACTTCAAAATCTTATATGAATAATATTATTACTTTGGAAGAATTAGGTCTGTCATTTCAGCCATGTTGGGAATTCCCAGTTTCCAGTTAAGCAACTTATTTTCACTTATTCCATTGCTATGCAACTTGGAATCATTGGGGCATTGAAAATTAAGTAATCTGCTGAACATCACTGATCCAGGATATGTGACCCTTGAACCCAGGTCATCTTGATTATGAAGCCCATTCTTGATGTGCTGTAGCAGTGGTGTCAAACTCAGATAAAAATGAGCACCATTAAATCCTTTCCATATTGACTTTTAAAAAATCACATATTAATATTATCTATAGTTTATTGTATTTTATATTTTACACCTCCATCTCACACCATAATTTCTTCTATTTTTCTGATATTATCTCTTACAAGACAGTTTTTGATTTTTCCTGGAATGAAATTTGAAAAAAAAATACATTTAATGCATATACTGCTTTAGAGATTCTTAGACAGTATTAGGAAGGTGGGATTAGACATCTTGTCCTCTTGGATATTTAAGGTCTAAAACCAAGATCCAATATTGATCATCACTGATTTCTCTGACACTGAGTAAAGAAGGCTTAGAATTCTCTGAATCTGTGACTTGAGATCTGAAATGCTAGCATATAGAAAATTCAAAATATACTACAACAGAGATAATATATGAATAAGATTTCTTTTTTTTGTAATTGATAAATAGAAACTTCTGTCCTCTTTCTGTTTTACAGTTGAAAGAAATAATATATATATTCAATATTGCATCATTAATAGTCATGGAACCATTTATTCAGAGCATGGTAGAATCTGGACATTATTCTCACATAGGAGTAAACAAATATTGATAGTGTACCAAATCTGTTCCACTGCCTGTTTGTATAGATTGGTTTTTACCAATTATTTTAAATGCTGACCCCAATCTAGTCCAAAACCTTTATGATTAAAATTAGCTAAGGTCCAGAGAAATTATGTGACTTGTCCATGATTACATAGCTAGTTAGTGGTAGAGTGAAAATTGGAACCCTGGGGTCCTAGCCATGTCTTCTTTCCAGTTTCAGCTGAAATGACATCATAGAAAGTGGAAAAGGCACATGCTAGAATAATAAGCAATTAAAATAATGAAGGTAATTTCCTTTAGAGGCTTACATTGATTCACCATCAGATTTCTAGACCTGAGAGGTCACTGCATTAGTCAATAGAAACACTTGCTCCTGGTGCTGTAAATTTAATATACAGGATAACATACAAAATCAATATTTATATTGTCTATCGGGAAACTGTTTTATTAGCCATTTGTCCTCATGATCCTTTGTTCTCAGCTATTTCCATTTCTGAAATGAAAATACAGATTAGATTAGTTAAGATTTCAATAATAATTCACAAAGGTGCTACCAGGTCTTAATCTCCTGTAGACTCAAGAGAATTATAAGGGACCTCAAAGGTCATAGAATCCAACCCATTAATACCTAGAGCCCATATATGTTCTCAAAAAGGGATGATCTAGCATCTACTAAAGATCTCCAAAATTTACACACTTACAAGTCAGTCTATTCTATTTGGGGATAGCTGAAATTGTCAGAATGTTTCTTCTGCCTCAAGTCTCTCCCCACTGTAGTTCATCCTTCACTCAAGCTATCAATGTGATTTTACTAAAGTGCCAGTCTTTCTATGTCATTTCCCTATTCAATAGTCTAGTGACTCCTTATTACCTGTAGGATCAAATATAAAATCCTTTGACTTTTAAAGCCCTTCATAACATTGCTTCTTTTTTACATCTTACTTCTCTCTACATAATCTATAATTTAGTAACTTTGGCATCTTTGCTTTTTTATTTGCATAAAGCATTCTATCTGCTAATTGTATGTTTTTCTTGACTTTCTGCCATGTCTGGAATTCCCTCCCTCATCACTTCTGCCTTTGGACTTCCTTGGATTCCTTAAAGTCTCAGTTAAATTTCACCTTCTATGAGAAGCTTTCCCTAAGCTTCTATAATTTTAATGCGTTTTTATTTATGATTATTCAATTTAGCTTGTATATTCATCTTATTTGTACATAAATGTTTACAGTTGTCTTCCCTCATTAGATTGTTGCTTCCTTTTATCTTTAGTGGGAAGCTTGGTTCCCCCTTATTATTAAAGAACTTATTATTAATGAACTCTTTCTGAGTCCATATCCAGCTTCAGATACTTACTAGCTGTGTAACCCTGAAAAAAGTCACCTATTTCCCTTAGTTTCCTTATCTGTAAAATGAACTGGAAAAGGAAATAGTGAACTACTCCTATATATTTGCCTAGAAAACTCTAAATCAAGTCACAAAGAATCAGACATGAATGAAAAATGACCGATGATATATCTGTAAGTTTGGTGCTTAGCACAGAGTAGCTGCTTAATAAATACTTGTTGACTTGACTTGACTTAAATTATGCCAAAATATGCCAGTTCCCTTCCATTTATTCTAGCTCTTTCCCGACTGGTCAAGCAGGTAATGTAATCACTCTTTCTCATGACAGCTCTTCAAATATTTGAATCATGGTAGTCTATTCTCTTGAGGAAAAAATATTTCCTTTCTTTAAAATTAGTCACATATGAAATAGTTTTGAGTCACTTCATGAAATTAGTTAACCTTCTTTGGATGTTTCTTTTGGATATCCATCGATGTCTCTTAAAATAAAAAGGACTGATACCTCTCTAGGTCTCCATAAAAACAATTATAAATGTTGTCTAAGATTATGTAAATTTTTCAACTTTCATGTCCCACTACTGATTTTTGCTAAGTTTTCAATCCTTTATAAAAGCAGCTTCTTTTCATCCCAACTGCTTTTTAGCTATGTAATTTCCTTCTTATTCTTGGGCATAGTTATTCTTGGGCATAGTGTATAAGTATGTATTTTTATATATGTTTGTATATGTATACATATTTATAAAGCATATAATATGAATATTTATATATAAACACACACACACACACACATATATATAGTATATATATATATATATATATATATATATATATTTACAGATGAAGTAGGGAATCAAGGTGGATTGTGTGCTGCATTTTACATTTATTCTATTTGAATTTCCTCTTCCTTGATTGGTCCATCATTTCAGCCTTTCAAGACTTTTTTGAATCTTAATTTTGTCATCTACCATGTTACCAGTATCTCCAAGCTTCAGGTCCACTGCACATTTGACAAAAGTGCTGTCTTTGCCTTCATTCTAGGAATTGATTAAAATTTGAAGAGCACAGAATGAAGCTTAGTTTCCTGGGGTACACCATTAGATACTTTGTATTCAGATTTTGTATATAAATAGGGGAAAATGTACACAGCACAAAAAGTGATAGAAATTCATTTTTACTTATTGTTATTATAGAAATGCTTATCTTTCATAATAATAATGAAGTTATAATAAAAGCTAGCATTTATATAGCATTTACTATATAATAGTACTTTTTACAAGTATCTCATTTGAGCTTCACAGTAACTTGAGGAAGCTGGTGCTATTATTATCCCTATTTTACAGTTGAGGAAATTGAGGCAAATAGAGGTTAAATGACTTATGAGGTTTTAACAGCTAGCAAGGGTCACAGGCAAAATTTGAATTTAGATATTCTTGACTCCAGTTGTACATTTTATCCATTGTACCACCCACTTGCCATTTGTAAGCTACTGTGGTAAGTACCGTGGAAATACAGATTTATAAGAGACTAACATCTCTGTATGGTAGCTCCCTATAGAAACAATGTTGTTATTTTGTTGGTGTTTTCTTGGTGTTTTCTTGGTGGGGAGGAAGATAAGACACATCAGTATGAAAAAAGGAGGTAAGGCAGAGATCACCTGTGATTTAATCACAGCTAACTCTCAGACTAGAAACTCCAACCATGGAATCAAATTGACAGCTAGTTTATAACGTAGAGCTTTAGATAGCTGTTTGGGACACAATGTGCTCATAACAGCTGTTTTCTTCAATAGAAGAAAGAGTTAAGGCTAGGATCTCTTGAGTTCATCATTGGTACTCTATTCACTATGAAATGTTGCCTTTCACATAGTAAGAGCAATTAATGCTTAGGGCTAAATGAATGATACAGACAATAATTTTTATAAATATTCTAAAGAAAGAAAAATGGGGGGGGGAGCAGCTAGGTGGTGCAGTGGAGGGAGCACCGGCCCTGGAGTCAGGAAAACCTGAGTTCAAATTCGACCTCAGACACTTAATAATTGCCTGGCTATGTGACCTTGGGCAAGTCACTTGACCCCCATTGCCTTAAATAAATAAAATATTGAAAGAAAGAAAAGTGATTGTAATCTTTTGTGGTCTGTGAAGGCTTACAAAGGATCTGGGTTTTGAAGTAAGATTTGAATTCTAAGTTTACTTGTAGTAAAATGTATAAATATTAAGTTAAATTATGCCCATAATGAAATATTTCTATTTCATTTCAAAATTTCAGTAACCAATGATGTAAACCCTAAGGCCTTAGTTTTGCATTAGTTGAACTAGGGAAGCTCAACAAAGAGTTTTAGAGTTGAAGTCAAGAGTTCAAATCCATGCTTTATATTTAAGATGCTTAATCTCTATGTGCTTAAGACACATATTACCTATGCCTTATCTATTTAGTCATAAAAAGACTAAAACCTACAATGTTGGAGGACATTATCATACATGGGTTTCCCTTTATTAATAAATTCTCAAATCCTTTGCTTATTCCCACAAATAGAAACCAAAAAAACATATTTGATATGGAGAATGGCATTTGGATATTTTAGTAAAGAATGAAAATGTATGAGAATATATTGTGAACTCTGAACAAACCTTAAAGTCAAATAAATGTTACACATTTTAACACCTAAATAAATAAATACATTTTATATTTCTTTGTAAGAATATGCAAGTGATGGTATCCCCTTATTATTAATGAGCGAAGTCTGATAACATCACCTGTTCTACAATGACATTCTGTATTTTAATCATAGTCCAGCTGCCTCACAGATCATATGCCATTGAATCCACAAGAGGTCTGGTCAAAAGGAGGATAGATTTAACTGTAACCCCACTCTCCCACCCCTAACACACATACTTTCAGAAAAATAAATCTCTGGCTATGGACTATGTTATCTGGCAATGGACTATGTTATCCTCATCCAGAAGAAACAAAACACAACAAAACACATACAAAAAAACAACCCTTCCAAATCTGATGAACTTTATAAATATTATCCCTTATGTATCTCTTTCCCTTAATCCTAATTCCTCATGACAAAAATTACTAATTTGTAAACATGTTTATCAAAACATGTATGTAAAATGCTAACCTGACTGTTCCCTGCTGAGGGGAGGGGGTGGGAAGAGAGGGGTGGAGGGAAATTTTGTAATTTGGAAATATGCATGTGCATATGGATGAAAATAAATAAATAAATTTATGGAAAATAAATAAATAAATCCTCAAAGCATATTTCCTACTCATGGCAGGACAATCATATCATCTTGTATACAAAGTACAATTTTCAGTTATATCTGATTCTTTGTTGATTCCATTTAGGGTTTTCTTCATAAAGATACTGAAGTATTTCCTTCTCCACTCCATTTTACAGATGAGGAAACTGAAACAAACAGGGTAAAGTGACTTGCTCAGGGTCACAGTCTGAGTTTGGATTTGAGCTTATCTTCTTCCTCACTCCAGTCTCAACATTCTCTCCACTGCACAACTAACTGCCCCACAAAGTATAATACGCTTGATTAGTAGATTAGTTTGCCTATAGTCTAATGTATAGAAGGATCCAACCATGGAGTCAGGAGAAGTTGGTCCAAGTCCTCTTCCTGCCACCTGCTAGTTGTTTGATCCTTGAAAAGTCTCTCAAACTTTTAGTAAACTTTTAGTTTAGTAAACTTTTTAGTAATTTCTATGAAACTCTATGCTGCTTAGACACTTAATAATTACCTACCCTACTTCCTTGCAAAAAAAGAAAAAAGAAACAGAAAAAAAGACTCTATGCTGCAGTGAAGGGCCAATCTGCACTGAACACTCTCTAAATCCGTGTTCCAAAACAATGTTCTTTGCATAACATCACATCTCAGGATCTGGGCTTAGTTTGTTGGTGATGAATAAACCACTCCTAACTATACTGGACTTAGGACTAGAAATAGTACTTTTCCGGGTCTGCACCTGGACTTTGTCAGTTGATGAAAAACATACAGCATAGTCTTTGAGAGCTTCCACAGCATTAAAAAGCATCAGTGGAGTACCTCAGCAGAGAATTATATAATTGGAATGAAAATAATGCAGGTATTTAAAATGCAATTGAGTTGAATTGTTTAGAAAATGGAAAAGAGGAAAATAAATTTAGTTGAGCTGAAGTGATAACAACTATCTACTTTCCAACAGATGAATCATTCCATAAATCAGTCATCTTATCTGGGTCAGGAGCCCTGTTTGGAAATGCTCTCAAAATTATTTTTAGTTGACAGAAACCATGTTAAAGAGCAACTAAGTGACACTGTGGATGGAGTGGTCAGTCTGCACTTGGGAAGACTTGAATTCAAATCTAGCCTCAGACACTTACTAGCTGTGTCTCCCTGGGCAAGTCATTTAACCCTGCTTGCCTTAGTTTCTTCATCTGTAAAATGAACTGGAGAAGGAAATGGTAAATCACGGCAGTGTCTTTGCCAAGAAAATCCCAAATGGAGTCATGAAGATTCAAGCACAACTAAACAAATCAACAGCCAAAACATCTTAGAGGACTTGTACTTCCACAAATAAGGGTATTGGATCATTGAATGTTAGAGCTGAAATGAGTTGGAGCAACTGCATTCTAATAGCCCCTGGCAAGATCAGTTAGCTAGCTATGTGATACTGGTCAAATTGGACCAATTTATCTGAGCCTCCATTTCCCCTAGAGTGTAAAGCTGGACAAGAAAAATAACAATATTTAACTTTTTAATAGCATTTTTAGTTTTGTGAAGTTTTTCAATGCAGTATTTTTATCTGACCTGATACAATAGTCTTATAATGTAGGGGTAGTTATTTACTCCATTTTACAGATGAGGTGACTCAGACTCCATCACTTGCCCAGAATCACAAGCTAAAATGGGTTTGGAGCATGAAGTCAGGTTTCCCAAAAATCTATTCCAATTTTCTGTCTACTATATCACCATGTATCATCAAGAAATTGTCCCTACTGTGCTTTTTAGTGAATTCCAAAAAAAATGGAAATTTAAAATTATTCTTTCTTTTTGTTCTTCCATATACACAGTTATATTTTTTACAAATATTTTACAATTTTAAAAAATTTCCTTCTACCCTCCCTTCCCACCTCCTTCCTCTCAATAGCAAACAGTCAGATCAATATTGTACATACATATTTTTGAAAAAGATGTTTACAGATTAGTCATTTTCAGTATGAGGAATTAGGATTAAGGGAAGAGATAATTTTTATAAGTGTTCATCAGATTCTTAAGGATTGTTGTTTGTTTTGTTTTCTTTTTCTTCCTCTGGATGGGGATAACATTGTCCATAGCCAGTCTAATACAATTGTCCTAGCTCTCTGAACTGCTGAGAGGAGCTGCTTCCATCAAGGTTGTTCATCTCACATTGTTGTGCATTATTGTCTTGGAATAGCTCCCTTCACTAAGCATCAGGTCCTGTAAGTCATTCTATGATTCTCTAGAGTCTGACCATTTATGGTTCCTTATTGAACAATAGTATTCTATAGTATTCATGTACTTTAACTTGATTAGCCATTCCCCAATTGATGGGCATTCCCTCAATTTCCAATTCTTTGCCACTACAAAAAGAGCTGTTATGAATATTTTGAAACATGCGGGACTTTTCTCACTTTTAGGATTCTTTTGGCTATAGGCCTAGAATTGGTATTGCTGGGTCAATAGAAGTTTTTGATGTGAAAATAACAACTGACATATATATATATATATATATATATATATATTCCTTTAAAATTTACAAAATACTCTACATGCATATATCATTTGATCCTCATAACACTTCTTTGAAGAAAGTATTTTAGATGATATTAATTCCCTTTCACAGATGAGGAAACGTAACTTCAAAGATATATTCAATATACTCAACACTGATAATTTATTCTAAGCATCAATACACATAAAATGAAATGAAAGATTAAAAGATAGATAGAGATAGAAATAGAGATAGAGACAGAGACAGAGACAGAGACAGAGATAGAGATAGAGATAGAGATAGATGATGATATAGCTATAGATAGATATAGATATAGATAGATGATATAGATACAGATATAGATACAGATATAGATACAGATACAGATATAGATATAGATATAGATGTAGATATAGATACAGATACAGATACAGATACAGATAGAGATGAGATAGAGATAGAGATAGAGATAGATGATGATATAGCTATAGATAGATATAGATATAGATAGATGATTAGATATAGATATAGATATAGATATAGATATAGATATAGATATAGATATAGATATAGATATAGATATAGATGTTTCAAGGAGTAATTTTCCCTAACTGTACTTGAATCATAATTAGGCAAACTATTTTAATAATTCAATCTCAAGAAATATATTTTATCTGCTATCTATTTCTCAGCAGTTACTTTTATACTTTCTAACTTTCTCCTTACTACTTCATTATAATGATTTCAAAATCTTTAATGTGCTTTGTGGATGCTGATATAGCCTATACAGTAATATTGTAAAGGAGAATCACTGTGTGTTTTTTCTATTGATAAAAGGAATAAGTGAATGTTAAATATGTGCAGAGAGAATATCAGACAAGGTAAAAGAGATAGTTCCTTCCCTCAGCTGCACAAATATGGGTAACAAACAAAGCAAAATGAACCTCTGAAAAGAGTACTGAATTGTCATAGTTCCCAGTTTCTTTCCTAAGAAAGTTATTTTTGCTTTAACAATTACTCAAAACATGTCCAGTCAACATATAGACAGTAGAACAAAAGAAAAAATAACACTAATATAGTGTACCAACTTTTATATAAATAGAAAATATTAACACATTTATATAGCATTTTGCATTTTAAAAGTAGTTTGCTCACAACAGCCCAATAACTAAGTAATGCAAATTTTACAAATGGGAAAATTGAGACTTAGAAAGTGTAAATACTGTCATCTAACCAGTAAATATCAGAGCCATAGGTCAAAACTGAATTGTCTCATTCTACTACATTGCCTAGGTTAATAATAATTTTAAGGGGTATTAGGCCCCATTGAAAAAGCACTAGACTGGGAATTCAGCAATTCTCATCATTTAAGTTCATTGTTAGTATTATCTTAAGGAAAAATGATCTAACTTTCTCATTCTTTTTTAATGATTATCACTTAACAAAAGAAACATCACTTCCCTTTTCTCCCAGACTGTAACAGTTTTCATTTTATTACACTGCCAAATACATATATATATATACATATATATATGTATATAATAACATCTGTATAAAGTCAATGGTGAAAATTTTCTACCTATTTTGATCACAAGTTCTCATTCCAGTGTCATCTAAGTGTTTGAATGCCTGTTTCAAATTTAGTCTTTGAAACTGAAGAATGGGACTTTTCTCAAAACAACATACAGTAGTCTTAACAGCCAGCAAAGTGTCTATGTAGGCAACATGTTCTTGAAATGTGCTAAAAGTTTAGTGATTAATTTCATTCTTTCCCAATTCCCCTTGCCAACTTGAACTGTCATTATTCTTTTTTTCACCAATGTAGTTTCATTCTTCTATTATTATCACATAACTTTTTTTACCCAATGACCACCAATCCATCCACAATATATCAGTATCCATTTTTTCTTGTTTGTCTACAGATCAAAATAAACTTGAAGTTTATCTGTGTAACATTGATGATGTGCGTTAAGTAAATTCTAACTAATGGTGGATTTTTAAGGTTTGAGTTATAAGATTCTTTTGAGGAATTTGGCTTAAAGCTTGTGTTAACTCCTAATATGTCCTAAATTTAAAAAAATTATCCAATTTTACTATTCTCTCAATTTAAATGTTTGTTTATATTGTTGTATTTTTAGGAAAATAGTATGTAAAATAAGTATGTCCTCAAAAGTAATGTTATAGAATAAATCTTCCCATAGCAGTTTTCTTCATCTTTCTTATGGACTTAACATTCTAATTTATTTATGTGCTTATATTATGCCTCATTGTATTATTTATTCCTTGAATTTGAGAATCGTATACTTTTTTTTCATCTTTACGGCCCCAGTTCTAGTACAATTCCTTGCATATAGTATATATTCAATAAAGTTTTATTGAATTGAGTTTGGTTAAGAAAAATAAAATATAATGAACAAGAAATATCCTATTAACTTATTAGAAAGTCATTAAAGGACATTTAGAATGTATAAAAATTATTCTTCACAGGTAGCACTTTTTTTAAATTTGAAGACCAATTACCCTCATTTGATACTTTTATAGCTCTATTATCTCATTGGTATGAGTATTTCTTCTACTAAGTATAGATTGCAAATCATCCCATCACTTCTTGTTCATGTTTCTACATAGATTCTACATTCAGGATCATCTTATGTCCTCATGTCCTTTTGATTCTTTTAATATTTCAGGACTTCCAGTTCAATATTTGGTCTGTTATTTCTCACTGTTGCTAGATATGTGACTCTCCTCCTTTTCATTCCTATGTATCTTTGATAATTTCTTTTATCCTACTTTTCATGTACAAATCATTTTAGGATATTTAAATAAATTTCTACCTATTGACAAGAATATTTGTAAAAATAATTTGCATACAAAGTAATCATAGCCTTATTTAGTGGTAAAATTATGATGTCTGACTGTGGCAAACTTCTTGTGTTAGTTCAAAATTCTCATTTTGCAAGTAATTATTTGTTAACCTATCTCCTACACATGATTTGTCTTTTTCTAGGGTGCAATGATGTAGCTCTTACAATAGCTTTCACTTGGGTCTGACCAATAACCATGGAACATTTTAGTAATGGTGAATTCCTTTTCATAATTATCACCTTCATAGTAAATTACATAGGAGAATTTGCTATCACATATCTTTTACAATGGAAATATGATCATCTTTTATAGTTCCTACTTTGTTTCCAGATATCAAGGGGAAAATTACTTTAAGAAAAATCTACCTGATAGATTATATGAAATTGTTTTTTCACTTTTACATTCACAGATGTCATCCACACTGTGGGACCCATAGCCAGGGGTCACATCAATGATTCCCATAAAGAAGACCTTGCAAATTGTTATAAATCTTCTCTGAAGTTGGCAAAAGAAAATAACATCAGATCAATTGTAAGTAAAATACACTCAAATTTATCTTTTTCTTATTGCTTATCTCTGTCATTTGAAAGCAGATTTCATAAAAAAAATGATATAGGGGCGGCTAGGTGGATAAAGCACTGGCCCTGGAGTCAGGAGTACCTGGGTTCAAATCTGGTCTCACACACTTAATAATTACCTAGCTGTGTGACCTTGGGCAAGCCACTTAACCCCGTTTGCCTTGCAAAAACCTAAAAAAAAAAAAGAAATGAGACCTTTATCAGAACTCCTGGTTGTGAAGATTGTTTCCCAACTTTCTGCTTTCCTTCTAATTTTAGCAGCATTGATTTTATTATTGTAAAACCTTTTTAATTTAATATAGTCAGAAGCATTCATTTTTCAATATATAATGTCTTCTAATTCTAATTTGGTCATATATCTATCACCTTTCCCAAGATCTAGTAGATAGAATAAATCTTGATGGGTAAGGAATTTCTTTTCACTTCATGGGTAAGGAAGTAATGAAATATTTAAAAAACCAAAAGAAGGCCTTGAGCAAAAAAATGTTTGAAAACTTTTGATCAGAGAATATGAAGAAATATTACCAATGATAGAGATAAGAAAGAAGAACTAGAGGGAAAGTGAGAGCAATTCACATAACATATAGTGTATTTGTTTGCAATATATACATATTTTGATTAAGTTTTCTTATCTACTCTCTCTTGTATAGATACATTAAGCAGTTCATAGGATCATAAGATCATAACTTAAAGCTAAAAGGGATTTCTGAGACCATTGAGTTCAAGCTCTCCATTTTACAGATGAGAACACTGAGGACTCCTGAGGTTAAATGTTTTTCATTAGGTCAATCAAGTGGTAATGGACAGATGAAGGATTTGAATCTAGGACTTCTGGTTCCAAATCTAACACTCATTGTATCATATAATTTCTTGTCCATTTGTTCAAATTCACAAAGAAAAATCAGTCAAAATTCTGTTTTTAAATATGAAATTGTCTATTTATGATTTTATTCATTGTCTGTAGGTGGAAAGTCTCATTTTTATCAAAGTCCGATAGGTTTTCAGACTAAGAGTTAGGAAAGCACTGAGTGATTCTATAGTGTTTCCCAAACAAGGATTATCTACACTCTTACTAGCTGGTTGCTTTGTGGAAAAAATATAATCAAAAACACTATAGTCTATTCAGTGCCTAGCAATTTTTTTGTTTCAAAATAATACTAGAAACGTAACATTATAAAAATGAATATATAATTTGTGAATGAATATAGCTGGGTGGGACACATTAAATTATTTCACAGACTCTAACCCTAATAAAACTAAGAAATAGAAATATGGCTAGATATTTAACTTCTCAGACTCAGATAATGACTTAAAAAGATCATCATTACTCGAAAATTCAGAGTCAATGGTTTTGTTACTTATATTTTAAGGATTATTGATCCTTGGTCTTATATACTAAGGTAAATCCAAAAGTGCCTGTTGAACTCACAGATTTTCTGTATTGTATACTGTCCTCTATATTTGTGATTTTAGTTACAAAATGAATTTTCCAAAGGAACCCTGCTATATTTCTTAAGTTCCTTGTCTAAAATATTAAAACTTTGTGTAAGTCAAGTATGCAGATCATTTTTACCTTTGAATGAATACTGCACCGAACCTGGATATTCAATTTCACCATCTTTGACTTTTCCAATTTATTTTTTTCAAAGGGATCAATTTATGTAATTATAATTTATCCTCTGTCTAAAAGGAAAAATAAATCCCAGAGAGTTGTAGTTCACAGAGAAAAGAGAAATGACTTCAAATGGCTGAACCATTGATATGATAGGCAAATTGTTCCTCACCAAGAAAACACAGAAAATGAAAAGAGGTGAAGTGCACCCCAGAAGTAATTAAGGTATTGACAATATAGCTATTGACTGAAAAAGCAAGAGCCTGAAATGCTTGGAAAGATGGAGATATACACAAATCTCCAAGTCTGCCCAATGTGGATCTCAGAGCCTTAAGAGAATTAGCTAATGAATTCACTTCACCACTGGCAATTATTTTTTAAACACCATGAAAAGACGAGAGGGTATCAGAGAATTGGGACAGGATAAACAGAACTGCTCAGCTAAAAGGGCAAAATGAACAGCCTTGCATATAAGATAGAAACATACTCAAATTATCATTGCCATTGGCATGACATCAACCTTTGTGTCATGGACAGTGAATGTTCCAGAAAGACAAGAAATAAAAGCACATGAGTGATCCCCCTTTGGGATATGTCAGGCTTCCCCCAGGGATCTTGTATATCCTAGACAGGATCACTCTGATTTTATTTCTCCTTTAAGGATTTCTGTTTTGAAAGATAGGGTAAACAGGACAGTAATGAACTTTTTTTCGATAGTGACAATCACTACTTTTTCCCAATAGTCAAAGTAGGAAACTGCTTACAGAGGTGGAAAATGTGGCAACAATTTAATTTTTTACATGTCTCATGTTTTAGAAACTGAATTAATCTCTGGTTGGATACCTTGTAGCTCAGTAGATAGAGTGCCAGCCTGGAGTTAGGAAGACTCAGGTCACATCTGACCTCAGACACTTCCTAGTTGTGTGAACCTGGACTAGCCGCTTAACCCTGCTAGCCTCAGTTTCCTCATCTTCAAATTGAGTTGGAGAAAGAAATAATAAACCATTACAAGAAAACCTCACGTGGGATCATGATGGGCTAGACACGTCTGAAAAATTACTGAACAAGAGGTTAATCTCTGTTAATGCAAAGATAATCCATCCTCCCCCTCAAGGGTCCATTCTAGGATGGAATAGTACTCAGAGAAGAAAATCCAAGACAATTTGCAGACAAAGACAATTCCAAGAAGGGGATATGGCAAAGTTATAGAGGCAGAAAATGGAATATTGAGTTTGGAGAATAGAAAATGGAATCATTTATTTGGAATATAGTGTCAGTGAAGGGAGGATAATGTACAAAATATCTGGAGAGGCAGACTGGAGCAAGACTGTAAAGTGCTTTATATGGCAAAATGAGAAATTTGTATTGTGTCTGAGGAGCAATAGGGAAACAATAAGATTCATGATCAGATTTGTGCTTTGAGAAGATTATTTTGACAACTTCGAGAGGGATATATTGAAAAGAGGGGAGGTTGAAAGAAAAAGAACAATCAGGAAAGTATTGCAGCAGTTCAAGAGAGAGATGATGAGGCAAGAAGTGAAATTGGGTTCCATGATCTACAATGAACAGATGAGATGAATGACTTATAGATAGTGACTGTTGTTTTTATTTAACTGGTCTGAAACAGTATGAGTCGAGATCTTCATTATTTTTGAATGACTTTCTACTTGGTGAAAAGTATCCTGTGCCAATGTTATACATGTAATAATGATAAGATGCTTAACCCATGACTAGAAATTCCTTTTCTACCAGTATCCATTGTCTTGCATTTGGTTAATAATTCCTTTTCAGTTATAGAAGAATAGGCTCATTTCAGGAATATTCATTATTACATCATGACAAAACTGTTTTGAGGTTTTTATATTGTTTTTTCTGTTTCAAAATGAATTTAAATATGGTGATAACTTGGTAGAAAAGAAAATAATATTGGTCTTGATTCAGGACACGTGGATTCAAGTTCTCTTCTGTTATCAAACAAGTCATCCCATTTTTCTGACATTATTTCCTCATTTCTAAACTCATAATAATAATATTCATATCATTTACTTCATAACAGGGTTATAAGTTTGATACTTTATAAATTTTAATATAATGTTGATTTCAATGATAATGATATTATTTCATGATATCCTTCTGTAAACACTAAGACCTTGGAAAGAATTATGGCAAAAGGAAAAACTAATAAAATTAGGATTCAGAAGACCTTTGCTCTGGAACATGGTGGTTTTATTACTTTAGATGAATCATTTGTTCATTTACTTGATTTGATCACTCAGTTTCTCAATTTGTGCTGGGGTGAAGCTAAGTGATGCCTAGGGCCCCTTCTTAATATTCTGTGATTTTATTTTAAGATGTTATTGAGATTTTTTTTCTACCCTAAAACATATTTCTATATAATTTCCTTTAGTCCATCAATGGACTTAATAATCTTAGATTTTCTTTTTATATTCTATTTTGTATATATTTGCCTTTAAAGATTTAAAGAGAGGCAACATGATGTAACGAATAGAGTATTGACTTGGAAACAAGAAATAAGGATTTAAATCTCACTTATGATGTTTATTATCTCTGTATGAGACCATAGGAAAGTTACTCTTCTCTGAGTCTTAGTTAATTGCCATCTGTAAAATGGGGATGATAATTCCTATACCACATGAAATAAGATATTTATAGATTACTTTGTGAACTTTAAAATGCTATCAATACGCTGTCATCATAATTGTTATCATTATCAGTATTATAATGATTATAACTACTTTATAGTATTGTTAGATTTAAAAGAGGGAAGATACGTAAAGAAATTTTTCAAGTACTACATAAATGCCAAATGGGAATATCTTATAAAAGTAAAATAGAAAATTAATCAACCATTTCATTTATCTAATTAAGTTGCAATTAATTTACCAATATAAAGTCCATGATTTACAGAATAGACACTCATATGTAAACTATTTATAATTCCACTAAATTATTTGTATACCTCCTATAGTTCTATTCATTTGTGTATAGAAATCAAATAATTTATTTGCTCAACAAATATTTTTCGTAACTATACTATAGGTAAGACACTGTATTTGGTGCTGTACCTGATATAGAGACAACTAAAATATTTTCCCTTCCTTCAAAGAATTTATATTTGGGGACAAGTGGTGTAGTAAACCAGGTCACAAATAAATTGTAAGCACTCTAAATGTAAAGCACTACAAATTCTAACTTCTAAAGGAGGTCTGAATTGTTATCAAGAGTGGGAGATCAGCCAGTTCTTTAAGAAAGAAGCATTCCAGCAGAGATGAGGACACTAGGATTTTGATACATAGAGATCAGAAATCAGAAAGGACAAGGAAAGAAAGAGGATCTTTTAGGTGGATTGTAGTAACATGATTTGGTTCAAAGAACTCTGGCTTGGGAGTCAGAGAATCTGACTTCAAAGTCTATTTTTTGATACCCCAATATTATAATTTTTTTCTGAAGATTAGAGGTTGAACAGTGATGCTGAACTCAAATAGAAATGGGGTCACTGAACCCATACCTAAGGATGCCTACAGGTCATATATTCACTTAGAAAACCACATATTAAGATTATCTATGTCTAATAGATATGCATATAATCATTTTGTATTTTTATTTATTACATTTGAATAGTAAAATTACATTTAAATCTGGTCTGGTTCTTGTACTAAGGAGTGTTATAGCCTGAATTTTTGGCATATCTGGAGTAGAGCATTCATCATTATTATTTTTTTTTTTAATTTAAGGTGACTTGCCCAAGGCCACACAGGTCACTATTAAGTATCTGGGGCCGCATTTGAACTCAGGTCCTCCCGACTCCAGGACTGGTGCTCTATTCACTGTTCCACCTAGCTGCCCCTAGCATTTCATTATTATTAAGAATAAGAAAAAAACTTGATGTAAGCTATCATATTATATGATATCCATTCCTTGTCTTTTTTTTAACTATTACTTCTTGGTCACCATTTAGGATATTAGACAATGCCTTTCCTTTAGGTTCTTTTTAGCATGGTGCAATGGATAAAAGAGCCAGATCTGGTGTCAGAAAAATTTATCTTCCTGAGTTCAAATCCAGTCTCAGTCACTTAATAGCCGTGTGACTATGGGCAAATAATGTAACCCTGTTTACCTCAGTTTTCTCATTTGTAAAATGAGCTGGAGAAGGAAATGGCAAACCAATCTATTATATTTGCCAAAAAACAAAAACAAAAACAAAAATGAATGGGGTCATGAAGAGTTGGATATAACTAAGACTACTGAGCAACTACAAAATTCCCTTTGAAACAATCAAACTACATCAAAGCAATATGGTATAATGTAAAAAACACTATTAAAGAAAGAGGTTCTAGATGAGAATGCAGCTTATGCTATTTCCTTAGCTGTATAAAGTTGGGCAAGACTGAACCTCTTGAGGCTTCAGTTTCCTCATCATTAAAATGAGGAGGTTTGATTGCATGGTCTGTGTAGCCCTTTTTCCATGTCTAGATCTAGGATGCTATGGTTCTGAAGCTTGATTGCCAGTAGCCATGACATATGTGGATCTGATGTTTGTCAAGGAGACTGGTCATTAAGACACTACTTAACTGATTAAAATAAAATGTAGTCTTTCTCTCTGGGATCCTCTAAACTAGAGCTTGGAATGTGGAAATTAAATTGTTTTTTTAATCAAAGTATGAAGGTGTAATATTTTATTCATAGTAAGTCTGACTTTACCACAAAATAGATGGTACTTTATGTATGAGCTTTTGGTTTCTTTCCTGTAAAATGGAAAGGTTAAGCTAGATGATTTTGAGGCCTTTTATAGCTCTAAAATTCTGCGGTCCTTTAACACTAATTACTTTTTCTTCATGTAATTTTAGGCAGACCAGAGAAAGTATATTGGTTGCATATTTGCATATGATAATTTCTGCACAGGAGCTGGGCTAAAGAGATTTTGTAGGTGAAAAAAAATCTTTATAAATCCTCAAAAGGCCAATTAATGTGCCAACAATATGGATATACCAAAATGATATACACTCACCCCACCATGTCAAATTAGAAGTAGTTAAAATCTTGGAAAGATTGAGAGACTGGGAACTTTTGTGGTATCATAACGACTCAATGCATTGGTAGAAGTTGCAATTTTATGTTGAATTGTTTTGCTAAAGTATAGGTGTTCATTTGAAGACATAGTCAAGTGAATCTTATTTTCTTGTACACATTCCCTACTGAGTGTGTTGCCATAGCAACATGTCCTCAGTCTGAAATTTTAAATGTTACTTTTATTTCATTATCTGAATCTCTATTACAAGGCATATCAATCAACAGATTCACTTGTCTGAGCCCTCCCAAGCCTTCTAACCCTAACCTTTTAATTTTTTTTCTTCTCTGCCTAATAACCTTACCATTTTTCTTCAAAATTCTATATTCTTAATTTTTGAAGTCCACTTTAGAATTATGACATGAATCCATTTCTAATCATCTACTACCTACCATCATTTTGTCTTACTTTTATCTATGAGCTTGAAGGGTATATGTGAAAAGAATCATCCCCCCCCTCAGTCTTTTGTGATTAAGTAAAAC
This sequence comes from Macrotis lagotis, assembly GCF_037893015.1. Classification (NCBI taxonomy): domain Eukaryota; kingdom Metazoa; phylum Chordata; class Mammalia; order Peramelemorphia; family Peramelidae; genus Macrotis; species Macrotis lagotis. The sequence goes on along the minus strand of NC_133658.1, from coordinate 175,218,026 downwards.
AGCTAAGCAAAACTAACAGTACAGTGCTTCTATCTAAAAGTACACATCTGTAGTAACTCCATCTGTCTTATATTTAAAAGGAAAAATTTTTAAATCTATTTTCTGTCCCCCTAACTTCTCACACTATTGGTTTTCTATCATTATTACTTTATTCTTATCCATATACTTCATGTGAAAATTCCTTGAGGTCAGAACTGTTAATTTTTGTCTTCATATTTCCAGTGCCTCTCATAAAATTTTTGGGAGTTTATTAAGTGTTTTTTGAACTAAATTGCTGGATTGTCTTGAAGCATCTCAGTTTGAACACAGGACATTCTCTACATTTCAATGGATCATTTTGCAATCAAACATTTTGTCATAGAGAAGTAGAAATAGAATGTGCTGAAAAGAACAGATAAGAGATGGGAAATTCAAACCAAGGCAAAGGAATGTATTTAATTTTGAAACCCTGCCACAAAATGGTTTTGGTTTCCTTATTCAAATTTTGTTATGCTGATAGATCATTTGAAATACTATTCCTAACAAAAATATAAGTTGAATTTGAAATTTTAGGAATAACACCTGATTCATTTGTGTCATGGTAAATTTTCAAATTAAAAGTGCATACTTAACCTAAAAAAGGGGGGGAGGCGGCTAGGTGGCATAGTGGATAAAGCACCGGCCCTGGAGTCAGGAGTACCTGGGTTCAAATCCGATCTCAGACACTTAATAATTACCTAGCTGTGTGGCCTTGGGCAAGCCACTTAACCCCATTTGCCTTGCAAAAACCTAAAAAAAAAAAGTGCATACTTTTAATGCTAATGATAAAACATACATTTTTAGAATACAAAAAAAAGTGCATTGCTTTCAGTAAGTCACTGGAAATACTTGCAGAATGTTTAATGATGAGAAAATCTATTTCCCTACTTCCATGCAAAAGTGTGGGGGTGGGAGACTGTGGGTATGGGATATAGCATAAAATGTCAGATGTTTTTATATTGGTTATTTTTACAAAACTAATTTTTCCCACTTTCTTTTAAAAATATTTCTGGGGGGCAGTTAGGTGGCACAGTGAATAGAGCTCCAGACCTGGAGTCAGGAGAACCTGAGTTCAAATGTGACCTCATATGTTTAATAATTACCTAGCTGTATGACCTTGGGCAAGTCACTTAACCCCATTGTCTTGCAAAAAAAAAACAAACAAAAAAGCCAACAAAATATTTCCTAAAAAAAGTTTATTCTTGGCTGATAAATGGAGAAGAAATACAGATAGAAATGAAAGTGATGGAAAATCTAAAGATATTAATAAAAATTTAAAGTAATAAAGAAGATCTCAAATAAAGTTTTTCCTCAGAACTTAAAAAGGCTCTCTTAAATGATGACACAAAGTTAAAGATATTTTATCAAACTGTTTATCACTGTACAGTCTATCTAGCTAGAACAAGTTTAAAAAACTTCTTTTTGGCAAGGGATGTAAATTGAGAAGTTCCCCCCCCCCCCATACTAGTATCTCTTCAAAAAAGTATCTTTTCAAGTATAAGTTTGAAAAGGGGGTTATTTTATCCATTTATTACTCATTCAAAATTATAAGCCAAAAGGGAAAACAGTCATCTTTTCTCTGAGGATATTTTTAATATTTTTATTTTGTTCACATTGTTGACAGTTCAACTAATTTCAACAAATATTTATTAATTCCCTCATATACAGATGATAAAAGGAAGTATAAAGTTTAGATAATTCTGCCTTTTGGAGTTTATCATTGCATAGGGCAATTATTATATAATAATAAATGAGATGTATCTTGTTTATCAAGATAGTACCTACTTGAATTGCATCACTGCTGAGGAGTTAGGAAAACAATCTGATTCTGACCCATTCCATGTTGAAGAACATTTTCAGTTCCATATTGGTGGAAGGAGTTTTCTCTGGGAGTTCCTTGAATCAATGAGAATTGCTATGCTGACCATGATTAAGCTTCTTAATCTGTTTGAAGCTCAAGAACTTCATCTCTAATACATGAATAAAAATACATGTTATAGGGACAGCTAGGTAGCGCAGTGGGTACAGTACCAGCCCTGGAAGTCAGGAGTAGCAGAGTTCAAATCTGACCTCAGACACATAATAATTACCTAGCTATGTGACCTTGGGCAAGCCACTTAACCCCATTGCCTTGCAAAAAAAAAAAAACAAACCTAAAAACAAATACATGTTATATTTCATTTAGAGGATTGTTGTGAGGAGACAGTATTTCTTCAAAAGAATGTTGAGGGCAGGAATTCTCTTGTCTTTGGATACCCACTGCCTTTTAGGTAATTGATAAGTGGTTGCTTATTGAATACAAATGTTTTATAATCACATCAATGTTTTAAGAAAATTGTTGAAACATGGATTACTGTATTTCCAAAACTGCTATTTGTTTATAACAACTAGTTTACTTTGGAAATCTATTAATATCCCAGTGTATTGATGATAGTAAAGTGTAAGCTGCACTTTGTATTTTTTTTATCATCTATAAAGCTCTCTAACCTAGCTAATATTCATATTTAGCTGCATATTCAGATTTGTACTAGTAATCTTATTATACCAAATATAACCTATTATTTAGTTTTTATACAATTGTTTTTCATTCATTTTCAATTCTTTAAGACTCCCTTTGGGTTTTCTTGGCAAAGATATAACAATGGTTTGCCATTTCCTTCTCCATTTTTACAAAGGAAGAAACTGAGGCAGTGTTAAGAACAGGGTCACACAGGTAATAAATGTATGAAGCCCCTTTCTTTAGTATATATAGGCATTATACATAAAAGACTGGATATTTGGAACATGCAGGACAAAGTTATATAGAACTAAATCATTGAAGAATGTAAGAATCAAGAAAAAACTATATTGCTACAGAATGAAAAAAAAAGATTTAAAAGTTTTTGTTTTTCCAAATCCTTTGTGGAAATGTATACACAACCAGGTCACATCTTGTCTATTTCTTTGATAGGCACAGAAAAGTATAAAAATATACCAATGTAAAATATTTATCAGATTGTATTTTATAGTTTCTTGACCTTTCACAACACTGAAAGTTGTGGCTTTTATTAATAGAGCCTCTGGTGATTAACCCACTGTCACTGCAGTGTTTCTCCTTGTTTTCAGTGATCTCTAACTATTGAATGAATGGAAAATTCTATAAAATCCTTATAGGGGTTAGCAAATGACTCAACCTGAAAATGGTTAATCAGTCTTATGGATAGATACCTATGAGGTCAGTATAATATGGTAGATGATCATTAAAAGCCAATAATAAATATTCCTGAATGACATGTGCTACTTATCAGTCTTTTTACATTGGCATGTCTGTCAATTTCAGAACTTTAAAAAGAATAGATGAGGGGAAAAAAGTAACACAGAAGCTTTTACCTATATATCAGAAAAGTAACATTTGGAATGTTGGAGAAATGTGTGAGAAAGTCTCAATTATCATGCACTATTTGAGCAATTGAGCCCCAAAATAAGAGTACAGGCACATGTTATCTTAGTAATGTTCATGTCAACTATTTAAAGGGGCTAAAGATATCATTTTTGTACCACAGTGTTTTTGCACAGTAAGCCTGAGTTCTGTTTTCACTAGATCTTCAAAGCAAATGGAATCAGATTTCACAACAGTCCCCAAAGACTCAATTATGGATATTAAGGTGTGATTTTTTTTTCAATCATTTTCTTGGGTGGCTAGGTGGCAAAGTGGATAGAGCACTGGCCCTGGCGTCAGGAGTACCTGAGTTGAAATCCACCCTTAGACACTTAATAATTGCTTAGTTGTATGGGCTTGGGCAAGCCACTTAACCCCATTGCCTTGCAAAAGCCTAAAAAAAAAAATCATTCTCTCATAGAACACTTTTTTTAATGTTCTCATATAATCTTTTGACTGTGTATACTTTATAAACACTTTTATTCATCCTTACCCCTTGGGATACAACAATTTGCCTAGTTGTTCATTTAATGTGAACTATTTGTATTTGAAGAGTTTTTCTAAGGAAAAAAATATATAGACAGAGATTTGTATGTGTATATCTTTATCCATATATGTCTATATCTAGGAGAAAAGAAGAAAATAAAGTACGGATCCTTCACATTTTAGCCCGCTATTAGAGACCCTCAGAAATAATAAAAGTAGTAGATCAATGAAAATATTAAAATTTAGGAATTCAACACCTCATTAAGTTTATCTAGCACTAGTAGATTTTTTGTCATGTTTTTGTTTTTGTGGAGATGTATTCATAGTCAATAATTATAGATTCTAAAATTATCTGGTATGCAAAATAAGTAACTTAATCAGCAAATATTTACTAAGTGCATACCACAAAGCATTCAACAGCGAGGAATTTAGACTATCTCAAACCTGTTTCACTGATTTTTTTTTTTAGGTTTTTGCAAGGCAAATGGGCTTAAGTGGCTTGCCCAAGGCCACACAGCTAGGTAATTATTAAGTGTCTGAGGCTGAACTTGAACTCAGGTACTACTGACTCTGGTGCTCTATCCACTTTGCCACCTAGCCACCCCTTCATTGATTTTTTTTAACTACTGTAATTGTTGTGCTCAAAACAATCATAGGAATATAGATTTAGATCTAAGAGATCATCTAATTCAGAGATTTTTTTTAAAGTATTCAAAGTTAAGTGACTTGCCCAAGGTCACCTAGTAAGTGTCTGAGGCTGGATTTGAACTCTGGTCTTCCTTACTCTGTCCACTGTGCCACCTAGAAGTGCCTTAGAGATCTTTAACCTTATTATTCTATGGATCCCTTTGTCAATCTTGTGAAACCTGTGAATCTCTTTTCAAAAGAAGTGCATAAAATTAAACGCAGAGAATAATAATAATAATGATAATAATAAATAATTAAAAAACACCAAGATGAAAAGAAAACCAATTTTGTTCAAATAAAGATGTATTTCACTTTCTCAAACTACTTCTGATTCCATTGAAATATGTCCAGGACCCCTTTACTAGATTATGAACATTTGATCTATTCTAACCCACTCATTTTATAGATGATGACACTCAAGATTGGATAGGAGGTTACTCTGGTAGTAACCGAATTTATATTTGAAATTAGGTCCTCTACTCCAATGCCAGCATTTTTAAATAAATAAGAATAAATCAAAAGTTCAGATCACCTTTCCAGAATTTATTTATAACAAATGTTGATGCATGCTTCTGTTGTATAAAACCTCCACTTGGGAATTCTCAAAATTCTCTCTTCCCCCAAGTCATTCACATTCCAGACTGCTAAACAAATGAAACAGGGCAGTAGGTTTTGAATAAAATTAACTGACAACCAGCATTTTAGGTGAAATGTTATTTCTTTTAAGAAACTGAATGATTAGACTACTGTAGTTGATTTCTAGAACAGATACACTTAGCTATATTTGATAGTAAAAGATTACTGCAATGATTTTTCATTTACTTTTAAGAATAACTCCCTTTTTAAAAATTTCCTATTTCTCTAATCCATCTAGTTTCATTTAGAAAGGTGGTTTTTGTAGTCCCAGAAAAGAAATATTTCAAAACACTCTAAATTATTAGAGTACTCATTTTTAAAAGCAAAGGAGGAACCAAATTCTTCTTCTCTTATTGTAACTTGTCATAACTTTGTCAAAGTATATGCCCAAACCACCCTAATAAAGCCCAGTTTGATTATCATGAAGTGGGACTACCACTAGCTAAAAGTGACTTCTCCCTCCTTACATTTCTCCAGAGCCCAATGCTAGGACTAGCCCTTTTCCCATCATTCTTTACCTTATTCATAATTATTGCTATACATTTTTAACCAACATCATTGATTGCAAGTTCCTTGAGACAAAGATTGCCTCATGTTTCATCTCTAGACCCCCCAGTATCTTACCCATAGTAAGCAATTTAATTGAAAAAATGAAAAAAAAAGCATCTATTGAGCCTTTACTATATTCCAATCACAAAATGTGCCAATCTCCTACATACTGGGGATTCATTTACTGTGATGAGGCAACTCCTATGCCCAAGGAACTTAAAACTCAATGAAAGAAGACATTTTGTTTAGAGGAAGGGTAAAAGAACAATAACAGTAGATATGACTCAAAATTATCAGAGTAAAAATGAGAATAAATGACCTTAAAGAACTCAGAGTTCAATGATTTCTAATGATCAGATTTGGATGATGGACCAACAGCAGCAAGGTCAGGCTTCAGTTTATAAGCTACCTTCTCTGGGTCCAGGTACTGTGCCCCCTTTTGATATAATCTCATAGAAGGACCTTCTTTATGCCAGAAATGTAACTGAGGAGGAAATGTAGCAAAGAGTTGGAACCAGCAGTCTGTACAATTCATCAAGATTTTAGTCATCCACAAAGTATTTTCTAGTGAATGTGAAAAAATGTTGCTGTTGCTGCCATTCAACTATTGTCCAATTGCTTAAGTGAAGAAATATATTATAAAGAAAAGAGGAAGTGGTGTAGGATCCCTGCTAAAGAATTTTCAGTTGTAAACAGGCCTGTGGCTTTTTCTAATTTTTCTTCCTAGATTTGGTCCATCATTTACCTAATTTGCATTTTTGCATTATTAACTTTTTGAAGAGGAGTACATTAGCAATATTAAAATTATGGTATTATTCCTTCTTTTGTATTAACTTCACAACAGAGCTTTGTAACTGCAAATTAACATTTTTCACTCATCAAGATGACAGCCAGAGATGCTTGCATTTTGTCTTCAGTTGAATATATTTTTCCCAATTTTGATTTGGGGAATTTTCACATTGCTAAATGAGCAATGTCCCAGTGTCATTTTGTTTTATTTTATGAAAATGCAGAGAGATCTTCCACATTAGCATTCAGTATTTTGACAGACTTATGACTTCATTACAGCTCATCAATGCTTCCTTATTTTTTTCAGCTCTTGTCCGTGTCTGCTTATATATCTTTCACAGGAGAGCCACCCAATATGCTAAAGGACCTTCCTATGAATTTCTTTTACAAAAAATCCATTTCATGGATGTCATGAGAGTACAAAGGTTATACATTGGTTTTCTACCACTCTTTCTATGTCTTTCTAGTCTAAATGTTTGTCTAGTCTTGTCTAGTCATGTCTTTCTGGTGATATTCCTAATACTACTTTTTTGCACAGTTATTGGCACAAGTACTATTTCTGCAAGCATTTCTTGATTAACCAGATTTTGCCTGAGTGACCTTATTTCTCCTTGTAGTTTATAAAGATCAAAAAAAAATTGCCAGCATGTCTCTTTAACCTATTAATATGACTTTTTTTGTATTAGAAGAAAGCATTACTTAACCCAACAATAACAACAGCAAAAAGACAAAAAAAAAAAATCCCAAAGCTTTGTATTTACAGAGCCAGCAAAATGGTCAACATTCATTCATTCATTCATTGAATACATATGATTTATGTGTCTTCTATGTAGCAATTATTATGCTAGATCCTTTGTGAATTGGAAAGTTTGGATAAATTTAAATCATTCATTATGGATAGAAGCTCAAATAATATCTGTTATTTTAATTGATAATAACATTAAAGAAAAGCAATCCCGAGTGCTTTTTGTGATCTGAAATTATTACTTCTGGAGGCATCAGTCAAAACTTTATAGGACCTGACATTTCCACTGCTATTTTAAGAGTTGAAAAGGAATTTAATAAGCAAAAAGGAAGGAAAATCATTTCAGGCAGAAGGAATTGAATGGAGAAATGAAAGAGCAGAGTATACAGAGGTCATAGAGTAGTCAAGTTGGTCTGAAAGATAGAATACATAAAAAGGAATAAAGTGAAATAAGATTTGAAAACTAGGACAGGACAATATAATGGAGGGCCTTGAATATTGGTCAAGAATGTCCATTTTATTTGAACTTTACTTAGTAGGAATAGAAAACCAGTGGGAAATTCCTGAATAGAAGAGTTGCATGACCACATCCATGTATGTCTATGAAGGTAAAGCAATATAAAGGATGAATTGAAGGGAGGACAGAGTAGGTACACAAAGACCTACTGGGAGGTCATTATTGATGTGTATGGAAATGATAGTCCATACTAGAGCAGCGACAATGGCAACAGAGAAGGGGAGATGAATGAGAGAGATGTTGCTGAGATAGAAATGACAGGAGTTAGTAATTGATTTGATGTGAGGAATTTGGAGGAGGAAAGGGTCAAAGAGAAGTTGAACAGAGGAGACAGAGTGAATGGTGGCATTACTGACAAGGAAAGAGTGTTCAGAAAGAGGAACAGGTCGAAAAGGAAAGATAATAAATTCATCCCAACATAGGCACATGTCATTTCTATAAGTAGCCCAGAGAAATGTTCCATAAATTCAGCATAATATAATGGTTCCCAGGATATATAATGATTACTAGAGGAAGAAATAAACATCTAAAATATGTGATTCAGTGTTTGTTTTATCACTCGATTTGTTTATCATATTTCAGCATTCTTGAATAAATAATTGTCTCAAAAAGCAATCTCAAAATATAGCTCAAGCTTAACTAGTGTGAAGTTTTGTTTTGATTTTCCATATGTAACAATACATAGTGCATTGTTAAAGACTCTGACATCTTACATCAACATGCTCCCATTGTCTTAGCAAAGAAAATGCTTTCAATCTAATTTCTATGACAGGTGAAGGCAATGTTACATTGAAAATGTCTTCACTTTATTTTCATTATAGAAAATGTCAAGGATTTAGTTGGAGGACAAGGTGTTTTCATTTTTATTGGTTCCACTAACAGAATCTTTAGTGACTTGAAACCTTAGGAAGTTTTAATAAGGTTGATTTAAATGAAAATTCAATAGAACATTTCAATTTATTAAGTGCCTACTATGTGTAAGACATCTTAGATACTGAGGATAAGTATGAGGATATAAAGCAATATAGTTTCATCCTTCAAGGAGCTTAGAGTATATTTACAAATATCTACAAATAATTGTGATTCTAAGTTAAATGTGGTAGTACAAAGGAAAATTTTGAGAAATGTGTTCTATAAAAGTTTTGGAAGGAAGAGATTACTTTCATCTCATGAGATCAGGGAAAGCTTAGTAAGAATAATTTAAATCTCTATCATATTGTAAAGTTTGCAAAACATTTTACATAAATCATCTCATTTGATCCCCACTAGAATCAAACCACAGGAGGTAGGTTATGCATATTATTATCCCCATTGCAAAATGAGTCTTAAGGAGAAGAGGTTGAGTCACATATCAAATTAACTCAAGCTGGTCTGGTGGTTTAGTGTGGGAATTTAAATAAAATGAGATACTTAAATCACGTAATAATAAAATAAATCTACTTAAATAAAAGTCATTTATGGCAGGGGGCAGAACCAAGATAGAAGAGAAAAGACAGACACTTGTCCCATTTTCCCCCCAAACTACTTCAGATATCTTTAAATAATGATTCTAAATAAATTCTGAAGTGCTACAAAAAGTCAGTGAATAGCACTGGCCCTGGAGTCAGGAATACCTGAGTTCAAATCCAGCCTCAGACACTTAATAATTACCTAGCTGTGTGGCCTTGGGCAAGTCACTTAACCCCATTGTCTTGCAAAAATCTAAAAAAAATAAAAGTCAGGATGAAGCAATTTTCCAGCCCAAGACAACTTGGAAGATTAACTAGAAAGGTTTGTTGCATCAAGGTGAGAGAGGAGGGCAGTGCAAGGCTGCTGTGTTGAGACAAACCAGCCCCAGCAACCTAGGAACAGACAGTTGGGGTAACTGGGTCAGTGACCCTTCAGGCCACAGATTTCCAAGGACAAGTTGGAAAGTTGGCAAGAAAATAAATCCTTAAAATATAGAATCAAAAAAAAGAAGCTGATGACTGTGAAAAATCAAGAAATGATAAAACAAAATCAAAAGTATGAAAATGTAGAGGAAAATGTGAAGCATTTCATTGGAAAATCAACTGATCTAGAAAACAGATACAGAAGAGAAAATTTTAAAATGATTGGACTACCTGAAAGCTATGATCAAAAAAAGAACTTAGATAACATCTTTGTAGAAATTAGAAAGGAAAACTACCCTAACATTCTAAAAGTAGAGGGTAAAATAGATCACCCCCTGAAAGAGATCTCAAAATGAAAACTCCCTATTCCAGAGTTCCCAAGTCAAGGAGAAAATATCACAAGTAATTCTATTATTGTGAAACTACAATCAGGAAAATTTAGAAAATTTAGCAGCTTCTATTAAGGGATTGTATGACTTGGAATATGATACTCTAGAAGGGAAAAGAACTTGGATTACAACCAAGAATGAACTACTCAGTAAAACTGAGCATATTCTTTCAGGGGAAAAGATGGCCATTCAATAAAATAAGGGACTTTCAAACTTTTCTGATCAGAAAAGACCAGGGCTGAATAGAACAGTTGATCTTCAACTATGAGACTCAAGTGAAACATAAAAAAGGCAAATAGGAAAGGCAAATCTTAAGGGACTTAATGATGTTGAGTTGCTTATATTCCTCCATAAGAAGATAATACTGATAACTCATATAAACTTTCTCATTTATTAGGGCAGTTAGAAGAATCATAGATAAGGTTCAAGTGGGAGTTGAATATAAAAGGATAATGTATTTAAAAGATGGAGTTAAAGGGTGAGAGAGGAATGTGCTGAGAGAAAAAAGAGAAAGGGGGAGGTGGAATGGGTTAAGATATTTTACATAAAAGAGGCAAAAAAAAGCTTTTGTAGTGGAGTGGGAGAGTTGAGGGGGAGTGAGTGTGCCTTACTTTCATTAAAATTGACTCAGAAAGGGAATAACAAACACATCCAATTAGGTATAAAAAGTTATCTCATCCTAGAGGAAAGTAGGAGGGAAGGGAATGTTAGAAAGTTGGGGGTGGAGGTGATAGAAGGGAGTGAAGACTGTAGGAGGGGTTAGTCAGATGCAAACACTTTTGAGGAGAGACAGGTTGAAAGGAGAGAGAGAGAGAGAGAATAGAATAAAAAGGGTAGGGGAATAGGATATAGAGAACTAATAATAACTGCAGGGAAAAATATTGAAACTTGTTTCTCTGATAGAGACCTTATTTCTCAAACATAGATAACTGACATAAATTTATAAAAAATAAGAACCATTCCCCAACTGATAAATGATCAGATGATACAACAGTGTTCAGATAAGTTTATCCATGCTATTTATGGCCATAATAAAAAAAAATCCTAACTCACTATTGATTGGAGAAATGCAAATTGAAACAATTCTGACATATTACCTTATACCTCTACTGAATTGATTAAAAGGACAGAAAGAGAAAATGACAAATTTTGGAAGAGATGTAGGGAAAATGAGACATTAATATGCGGTTAGAAGAGCAGTGAAATGATTCAAAAAAATTCTCTAGAGCACTTTGAAACTATACCCAAAGATCTATAAAACCATGCCTACCCTTTGACCCAGCAATTCCACCACTATGCCTGTATTCCAGAAAACATGAAAAACAGAAAGGGAAAGAATACACACACACACACACACACACACACACACACACACACATATATAAGAGAGAGAGAGAGAGAGAGAGAGAGAGATAAGGATGTTTATAGAATCTCTTTTCTGTTGGCAAGGAATTGGAAATAAAGGAAATGTCTATTAGATGGAGATTGGCTGAACAAATTGTGGTATGTGATTATGATGGAATGTCATTTGCTATAAGAAATAATGAGTAGGATGCTCTCCGTAAAAGGTAGAAAGATTTACATGAGCAAATGCAATGGGAAATATAGTACATACAAAGTAACAACAATATTATTGAATGATTAGCTGAGAATGACTTAGCTTTTTTCAGCAATGTTTTGATTCAAGACAACTCTGAAGGATAGATAGATAGATAGAGCAGATGGAGTCTGAATATTAATTGAAGCAAACCTTTTTTTTACTCTATTTTTCTTTCTGGAAGGGCATATATCAATGTTTACTTTCACAACATAAGTATTATGGAAATGTTTTGTGTAACTACACATTTTTAACTTTTATTAAATTGCTTCCTTTCTCAATGAGGGCAAAGGGGAGTGGGGTGGGAAGAAGGAAGAGAATTCAGAACTCAATATTTTAAAAATAAGTGTTAAAACTTGCTTTCACATGTAACCAGGGAAAGATAAAAATAAAATAAAATAAAATAAAGTTTTAAAAAAGTCATTTGGGGGCAGCTAGGTGGCTCAATGGATAGAGCACCGGCCCTGGAGTCAGGAGGACCTGAGTTCAAATATGAACTCAGACACTTAATAATTACCTAGCTATGTGACCTTAGGCAAGTCACTTAACACCATTGCCTAGTTAAAAACAAACAAACAAAAAGTCATTTACCTAATAGTAATGTGTAAAAGATATTCAGCTAGGATCCAGCATTGATTCAGTTAAGTGTAGGTCCCCTTACCTCCAGAGGAAGGCACATGCTTGGTCAGCATAATTCCCAAATCTAGTGTACTCTGGATTTTTATACTTTAGTTAATCCCTTAGTTTTATATCTTAGTTAATCTGAAGGATTTGTCAATGATCATGTAGAACCTTAGATCAATTAAGTCTCAAGGATTGTTTCATTTGGAGGAGGGAAAAAAAATTCAACCTAGTTTAATGAAGTAGATGTTCTCCATATTCATAGTCATGTTAGTGAAACCCCCTAGGTGTTATTCTTCACACCTAACTATCTGTATTGTATTTACTCCTGCTCTTCCCAATTCCCTTATCTCCAAGTCTGACTTGGGGATTAGATTTTCTTTTCTAATTTCTCACTTCTCCTCCCTTTGTATTTCTCTCATGCTCATAACTGGAGGGACCTCCCAGGTTGAAGGAAACAAGACTCCAATTTAAAACTCTTTTTTAATGAGTCTATTGAGTTGTTTTTGGAAAAATAAAATAAAATAAAGCTTGCTTCAATATTACCTCTACATGATTTCTGTGTAATAATCACTAATGTCAGAGAAAAGGTCCCAGAATTTGTACCTTGATTAGTTTCATCCCCTTGAGCCTATATTATTGCATGATCTGCATGCATTTACAATTATTCACAATAAAATGCATTTATCTGAGATTGACCAAGTAAAAATATTTAAGACTAAAGGATTAAATAAATAGGCAAAGCACAATCAGAAAACAGATCATAGAGGTTTGCTTAAGATACCGCACAGGTAGGTAAGAGGGAAGGGAATTGAAGAAATAACCAGTGCTAGGTTTCTCCAGGGTTCCAGGAAATACAGTCAGAATCTATTTTTAATTAAAAACTAATCAATGATTGATGGGGTAACCTCTATACTCAGTTATTAATGCCAAAAACCAACACCATTTCAGCTTTTTAGCACTTCCCCTGACCCTGAAACAGCCTTTCCTCCACAGCTTCTTCATTTCTCTGAAGATTTCTGGCCAGGCTGAGTCAACCCTTCAGTCTTACAGTCTTGGACTAGAAAGCTGATCTCAAACTCCAAGTCCTTGAGAATTTAGACAAGTGTTCTCTAATTTCTTCTATCTTGGCATGAATATGAACCCAACCTAAAGAGCAAGTTACACTGAAGGAGGAATGATACTTCTTCCTTCTCCATGGGTGACCATTCTAGCAACTACATTAAACTACTTCTCTAGCACTGAAAGGTGCTTAGCATCCCATCTTGAAGAAAAATACGCATTACAAGAAAAAAGAGATGGAAGGAAGAGAATTCCAGATCTGGGAGAAAACTGGTACAGATGCACAGAAAGGAGTGAGAAGGCAAGATCTGGGAACAGATTGTAGTGTAGTTGGGTGGGAATCAAGGTACATGAAGGGTTGTAGAATAGAATCAAACTGGAAAAGTTAGGTTGGAGTCAGCTTGTAGAAGGATATTGAGAGAATGCATGAATTGAAAAGTATTTCTTAAGAACTTTATTTCAGACAGGAAGTACTTGCTAGCTAATTTGACTAGAAGAGAGTATATAAATGTGTATAATCTTTATTTGTACTGATCAGATTAATCAGTAATCTCTTCTAGTTTTAAAATGTTACTATTCTTTGCCTTAGGTGTTATCATTCTAAATCCTTTCCCACTCTTATTCCCATGTTTACTCGGAAAGAAACGTATTTAATATCTAGAATCTCCTTTCTGAGAGACCTTCTTATTCTATTTATTAGTTATGCGCATTGGAAGAAGTCATTTTACTTCTCTCACTCTCTTTGTAGTCAGAAGACTTGGTTGAAGTCCCAGCTCTTTAATTTGCAGCCTGTTTGGCCTTGGGGCAAGTCATTTAACTTCCTCAGGCCTCAGGCTCAGCTGTCAAATTAACATCATAGATTAGATGATCCATGAGGTCCCTCTAGTTCTATATCTGTGATCCTGTGATCATTGAACATCAAGAAGGGTTACTTTGAAGTTACATGCCATGATTTTGTATTTTATTAAGACAAAAATTTCTCTTCACCCCCACCTTGTGATGGAAGTAGGTGGGTATGCAATTCAAAAAGCAATCAGTTCAGGAAAAGTAAAGCAGTAAGGTAATCTAATTGTAATAACCAGAGATTTAAAAAAAAGGGCTCTATTTTCAGGGTCAAGCCTTTTTTCCTACAAAATAATTTTTGATCTAAATATCTATCTCATCTATCCCCTTCCCTGAATCTCACTTTTTTTCCTTTATAATCCATTCATATGAGCTATAAATAATTGTTAGTTTAACTTGAGTACCCGGTCCAGAAGAGCAGTTAAGTGGCATCATTAAATAGAGTCCTGGACCTGAAGTTAGGAGCATCTGTGTTCCTGAGTTCAAATCTGAGGACCCAAATTTTCTAGTTAAGTGACCCTGGGCAAGTCACTTACCTCTGTTTGCCTCAGTTTCCAGCTTAAAATGAGCTAGAAAAGAAAATGACAAACTACTCCAATATCTTTGCCCAGAAAACCCCATATGAGGTCACAAAGAGTCAGACTATAACCACCTCCTGCAGTGGCCTAAAGGTCATTTCACCTGAAGTCAGGATGCCTCTCTGATAGCCATGTCTCAAATGTATCCCATCTACATCTGGAAATCTCTTTGTATTTTTATCTTTTTGATGATTGTGACTAAATTCATACTTCCCCTCCCCTCCCTCATGCCTCTTAGTGTATCAAGTTAAAGTTTTTCCTTACCTGTTGTGAATGAAATTATCTGAATAGAGGCAGCCATCAGCATCGCTAGCCTACCTGCTTACAGGATTATTCTGTTGGTTTATGCGGACACATTTTATTCCCAAGAAGTCACTTTAGCTTTGTAATAAAATGGAGATAGAAAGAAATTTCAGACCCTTGAAAGTTGAGCAGTTAGAGGTGATTATTTGCTTTAAAATCTCTGAAGTCCTGTGCATCCCTGAGGTTGAGCATTGATAAAAAATCACAGGGAGCTGAAGAGGTAAGTGAACTCAGAAAGCAGGTTCTTAAAAAGGAAACTGGAGTTACTGAAGGTGAAGGCAGGAGTCAGGAAGATAGGAACAACATAAGGAAGATGCTAGGACAGTATTCTGGAGATCAATACAGGGCGATATGATTAGACCAGCTTAATATTTAAGCGGCTTACGTTCTTTTGAATCATTTATGTTGGCAATCAGTGAGTGAGGGATAAGGTGGTGACTGGCATGACTGTGCCCAGCAGTTCTAAGATTGCTTCATGATAACAAAAGAATTGTGATCATTTCTGAATGAGGAGGAAAACAATCAATCATCCAAGATTTATTAGGTACCTGCCACTGAAAGGGTCAAAGTAAGCAGGAAAGATACAAAGACAAAAACCACTCTCTTAAAGGAAGGTACATTCTAAGAGCGGAAGGGGAGTGACTATGTGTGTATGTGTGTTTGTGTTTGTGTGTGTTTGTGTTTGTGTGTGTGTGTGTGTGTGTGTATGTGTGTGTGTGTGTGTGTATGTGTGTTTGTGTTTGTGTGTGTTTGTGTTTGTGTGTGTGTATGTGTGTGTGTGTGTGTGTGTATGTGTGTGTCTACATATATATACTGGGTGACTCTGGGCAAGTCTACTTAATGCTGTTTTCCTCAATTTCCTCATCTGTAAAATGAATTGAAAAAGAAAATTTCAAATTACTCCTGTATCTTTGCCAAGAAAAAGTCCAAATCAGGGCAGCTAGGTATTGCAGTAGATAGAACATCAACCTTGAAGTCAGGAGGACTTGAGTTCAAATTCAATCTCAGACATTTAATATTTAACTGTGTAACCTTGGACAAGTCACTTAACCCCACTGCCTTGCCAAAAAAAAAAAAGAAAAAGTCCAAATGAGTCACATAGATCAGGCATGACTAAAACAACAAAACAACAACAAAAAACGCATATATGTAGAAAATATGTATATGTGTGATGTAACTATATTTGATATATATATGAAATAAATGCAAGTTAGTTTGAGGAGGGACTGAACTAGCCATTGGAGGAGTCAAGACCTTCATGGAGAAGGGAAAAACACAGTGTATTGGATAGAGCACTAGATCTGGAACCAGAAAGATCTGAATTCAAATGTTACCCAGTCCTTTATTAATTATTACAATTCTTAACTCTTTCTTCCTTAGTTTCCTCAATTGCAAAACAGGGAGATAATGAGGATTAGGTTAGAATATTTAAAAAATATTTTTAAGACTTTAAAGAACTAAATAAATGCTTATCTTCATCATTACTGAGATTCAGGAGGGAGAATGCCTTCCAAAAATGGGAGGCAGACAATACAAAGGTATAGAAAGAAGAGACAGGATGTTTGAAACATGAAAAGAGTTTTTAGAATACAGTGTGAAATTAGACTGAAAATGTAAGAAGTAACCCATTAGTAAAGAAATTGAGAAGAGCATACTTTAGGAGAGTGAATATGGGGGAAAGTAAAGGCATATACTTTAGGTTTTTTTTAATTGCCTTCTCAATATGGAATGAAGTAATTATGTTTGACAATAATTCATCTGAAAAAGATCTCTATGTTTTAGTGAACTATAAGCTCCGTGGGTCAAAACTGTGAATAGTTATTTTGATCTTGAATAGTTTTAAATAAGAGTTAATGGTCAAAACTAGGAAGATGCTAACTCATGAAACTTTCCCAATATGAAATCAAATCTAGAATCTTGCCTTAGGTTCTGTTAACCACATCTTAGAAAGGACATTGATAACCTAGAGACCATGTAGAAGGAGTAGAAATGAGCAGTATCTTCAAAGTTCTTGACATATGACAATTGACTGAAGGAACTTAAATATTTAACCTGGGGAGAAGTTTAGAGGAGACATGAGGGTTTCCCTTAAGCATTTGAAAACTATCTCATTTACTGACTGATATATGAAAGAGAGATTAAACTTGTTTGGTCCCAAGAGATGGAACAAAAAGCCATGGCTAAGGAATATTGTAAAGAAATAGATAAGAAATCGATTTATTAAGGATAATTTCCTAATCGGATTAGAATTGCCTTAGGGGATGGGTCTCCCAACTTTAAATAAAGACTAGATAAATATGTTTGTGTGTACTGAGGGGATTCTTGAACAAGTATAGATTGTTCCTCATAGCTTCTGAGGTCCCTTCCTACTCTTATTCTCTGATGAGTTTTAGGTAAAGGAGGAGGATGCATAATTCATGGAGGGCATTGAAGCTTATAATTATAAATTTTATTTTTACTTGAGAGGTAGTTGAGAACTTCTAAGTTTCAGAGGAGCAAAGATGATAACATCTAAATGATACTTGACACAATATGCTTATGTCTGATTTATTTATGACTTTGCAATATTTCACACAGAAGCACAGTTTTATTGCTGTTGAAAAATTGCAGCATTTCATTTGTGGAAATGTGATGAAGTTCGATAAATGATCATGTTTTGTCTGTTTCATATCTCAGTTAGAAAGGCTCTTTAAGATATTCCCCTGTGTAGGCTCCCACTCAGTAAGAGCAGAATACATTGTTTTATGGCATGCTGTTCAACGAAATCCCAATGCATTTGGCAATACTGAGGTTCTTAGTATGAAGCAAGAAAAGTAAAAGTGATCATAAAAAAAACAAGTGAGCCTTACAACTCTGAATGGGAGGCTTTGCTGAAATAACAAAATGTGACTCCAAAGTCAAGAACTCATTCCCCATTAAAGTCTAGGTCAAGGAGATTTTGAATTTAATCTTCTTGTTCTCATAAATACTTTTTTCTTTTTCTTTTTAAGTTACTAATCTAAAATGAGAACAAATGCTAACTTGCTTTAAAATTTTAAAGCTAAAAGTGAAAAATTGTTTAACTTTTTAAATTGATTGAAGTCCAAGATTTTAAATAATCTAACCCAGATGATGACGTATCATAAAGCAATATATTAATGCTTCTGGATTCTTGAGTTACTAGATTTACAGTCAGAAGAAACTTTGATAGTCATCTAGTACACCACCACCCCCATTTTTCAGAGGATAAAACTGAGGCCCAGAGGTTCTAAGCAACTATAACATAGTCATACACTTTTCCAAATGACAGAGACAGAATCTGAACACAGGTCCCCTGACTCTAGGTTCAGCATTCCTTCCACTGCATCATGCTTCACCTATTTCTCCACCTCTAGAAAAAAAGTAGGACCCTATTTCCATTCATTTACTCTTGAATTCCACCAAGCTGAATTCTACTATCACCTATCTACTATTCATTTCTTCCTGCTCCCACCTCTAGAATTTGCATGAAAGGTTACCCTCTGGTCCTGGAGCACCTTCCTTCCTCAGCTCTCAATGGGAAAATCCTTTCCTGCCTATAAGACTCATATCAGGGGCTGCCAGCTCCCTGATGGCATGGCAGCGTAACATGCTCACTCCCTCCCAAATTTTCTTAAACCATTTTCTGTGAATCAGCCCTTCCTCACTTCACATTTTCCTTTTACTATATTTTTGTATGTGTCATATCCGTCCTATTAGATTGCAAGCTCTTTGATGACAGGGACTATGTTGGCTTTCATCTTATAGCCCGTTATCTGTCATATCATACAGGTGCTTAATAGTGTTTGTAGAACTGAGATTTCCCAAAATCATATAGCTAGTTAATGTCAGTACTGGAAATAGAATGCAGAGCAGAACTCACGACTCCATTAAACTATGATATTTAAATGTGGGTATTAAATATAGTACATGGCATCTCTAAGTTGGAAGTGATTTATAAGAACATTTAGAGCAAGTCACACCTAGGAAAAGCACCATGATAAGTTCCCTGACAAGAGCCATCTTACTATGTAAAGATCATAGATTTAGAGAAGGAAAGAAACCTCAGAGGCCATCTGGTTCTATCCCTTTATTTTGTATAAAGGAAGCCAGAGAGATTAAAAGACTTGCCCAGTCACACAAATCTCAAAAAATAGCAGAGCTAGGATTGAAACTCAGGCTCTCTGACTATAAAGCCAGCCCTCCTTCTATATTCCTAAACAGGAAACCCCTAAATTCATCTCATTGTTTTATGAAATAGATTCTTCCATCATTGGGTGGCAATAATTAAACTAAATACCAAACTAAAAATCTCTCTGTAATTTCTCCCCATAACTCCTAGTTTGGTCTTCTTGTAGCCGCTGGCTACTTGGGTTTGGTTCTGCCTATGAGGAATCATTATTCAGACTGGGAAAGCATGGATGGAAATAAAACAAAAATTTATTTAAAAGGTTACAAGATATAGGAAAGGCTAGGGAGAGAGAAAGAGGGATAAAAGAACAGCCAAGCAGCCTAGCCTGGGCCATTGTCAGAGAAGGCTGCTGACCCTGAACTGGAGTCCAGCTCAGGTTTTTGTGTCTTGCTTCTCATCCCAAGGCAAAAGGTGAACTTCCTTCCCCTATACTCAACCAGAAATTAGGTAGAGGGTAAAGCCCAAGGAGATCAGGATACAAATTTTACATTAAACAATGATACTTTAAGAGTGGGGAGGGTTCCCACCCAAGATTACTATTATTTGTTACAATCATAATTCTCTAATTCAAGTCGATTTACATCTCAAGAGTTAATTTACATCTCCACCCAAATTCTTTCTTTTACATTCAAATCCTCTTCATCTTCCCCAGCATCAACTCAAAAACTTCTCCACCCAAGATCTACATTCATAATTTTCTTTATCTTTCCCCTACATCATTCTGGTGCCTAATACAATAAGTCAAATCACTTTCCTGTATGTCTGCTTTTCAGATTTTTGGCAAGAACTGTAATGACCTTTCTTCCCTAGTTTGTAATGACCTTTCTTCCCTAGTTCCTTCCACTAGTTCTTGTTAGAATTGATTTCTGAATTGTCATCATAACAAGAGGATTTGTAAGGAGAGCAATCAGAACTTTCTCCCAAGGCTCTAAAAATGAGAAGGCACTGCTAATTCTGACTACAAAAACAACCGATCTGACTTTGTTCCAAGTCAGCAGGATAGGAAGCTATCAGATGGCCTATCTATCTGCACCAACATACACGTTTTCCTCTTCTCTGGGTTTCTGTAGGCTAAATAAACTCTTCCCTCTTGTTCCCTAGAAGTGGCTTTTGTTTCCTACCCATGGGGCAATATTCATGATCTACTCATTAAATAAATTTGTCTTAAAAAGTTGATTTGAAAGATGACCAGAGGAATTACATTTACACACACACACACACACACACACACACACACACAGTCTTCAAATCAAATTTAGTTAGATGGCCCCTGACTTGTCAGAATCTCTTATGATTCCCAGAACCCCAGGAACTACATATAGTCAGAGGCAAGACCATCACTTTAATGCCCTAGATACCCTAGATACTAGGCTTCCATTAATGCAGCTATTCATATCACCCTTAACCTTGAGTTTACAAACTACTAAAACACCTAATTTTTCCTAAATTTTTATCTAGTCTTATTTCCAACTGTGCCAAAGATTTTTTTTATTTATTTAATGTAAGTGGACCTTTGATAGCAGTCAATAAACATTTACTAAGGGCCTACTATGTGGCTTGGCAGGCACTGTACTAAGCCTTACTGATAAAACAAAAGACCATAGAGTCCCTATGAAAAAGGAGCTCAGAGTTTAATGTCAGCGATCAATTGTAAGCAAATATGTGCAAACAGGATGTATAAATGATAAAATGGAGATAGTCAACAGAAAGAAAAAAAAGCATTTTCCCATATAATACTGGAAATGGAGAAAATAGAAATCTCCTAATCCCTTTGTAGAACTCTGCATCAAAGACTCCTAAAGGGCTACTGCTATATATTGCTAGCAGAGTCAGATTTTCTGTTTTTGTACTCTCAGTTCCTCCTTTTTGCCTAGAGAAAAAAGACCAAGAGCAGGTCCTTATCTGCAATCTTATTTCCCCCCAACCCACTCTGCAAAATCTTTAAGTCACTGATACTAGTCTCTTGGATGTAACAGAAACTAAATACTCTATCTGCCTGGAGGCATTTTCTTTGTTTGACCTTCATTGTTGGGATGTTTTCCCCCTCCTTATTTCAACCTACAGACTTCCCAAGCTTGCTTTAAATCCCATTTAAAATCCTATCATTTATGGTGTGTATGCTATATTCCGGGAAGACTAGCACCTCTAATATGAGCACTTTCAGGGCTACTCATCCACCTTTGGTTCCACCTTCACCCAACTCTCACCTGTGGTTTCAAAAAGCTGTAGCATGTGCAGCAAAACCATCTTGGTTCCAAGATGAGAGTAAATGTCAGGCCTCAAAATAATCAATTTATGTATGTATTTATCTTCCCCTTATATTCAAGCTTTCTGCCTTGCCTCAGTGCCAATAACATTACAGGAAGATGAAGTTCATGAGAGCAAAGTGGTAATTGATCAGGATGAAGTTCTCCCTTTATTTGGAATAATTTGTAAACACCTTTAATAGACAAACTTGAAAATTGTTCATGTTAATTAAAACTCAGATACAAGGCAGCATGTGATAAATACCATGTAGTAAAAGAACAAAGTATTAGGAACATTCAGAGGTGACAGATCAATTTTAGAGGTTGAGGCTGTAGAGGATCAAGAAAACTACATGGTCTTGAAACATTGGAAAGATGTCAGGGAAGAAAGAAAAAAGAATATATGCTACTTCATTGGAATTAGATAATGATTGATTTTGAACTGTGCCTTCATTTTTCCAGCTTAGATAGAGGATGAGGGGCCCCCTAAGTTTAATACCAATCAATCAACAAGCATTTATTAGGTGCTTGCTGGTATCTAGCCCTGTGCTGAGAAGTGAGGAAACAGCAATAGCAAAAATTCTTAACATTCTAATTGAGAAGACAACACATTTAACTAGAACATAAAAGATAAATACAAAATAGATGAAAAGTAGCATTAAATATATTGCATGTTTATGTATACATGTAAACTATGAACCTCTCATCCTGTTTCTATGCTTATCACAGTGTGTAACACTATAGGAAGGAGAAGTTCATCTGTGTAATCATAATTGATCAAGATTAAGTCTTCCCCTTAAAATAATTTGTAAATAATGTAGTAGATAGTAGATAATCTTGGGGATTTCTCATCATAGAAAATTGGGATGCATTGTCTAGGGACATTAATCACTTTTGGAGATTGTTCAGACATAAAAATAGTCTCTTAATATCATTATTTTTTCTTGTGTTTCAATTTATTTCTTGCTTGAAGTAAAAAATCTTAGCATCTCTGCTGTTTCTGACATACATATGTATGTATGTATGTGGAATGAACTTTCTGAAACAGGACATCTAAAAGACTTTAATTCCTCAACTAATGTTTATTGTGATTATGACCAAGATGCCAAATAATTTGCATTAGTAACCCACCACAAAACAATATGACCAAAAACTAAATATTTTGGAAAATTCTTTTCTGTATAATTGGGGTTTTGCTCCTGTGAAGAACCATATTTTTTTCTTATTTTAATCCTTCTAAATGGAAATCTTTCTGGGTCACAATCAATCAATCAATATTTATTAAGGGCAGTTAAATGACAGACACAGTGGATATAGTGCTGGACCCAGAGTCGGAAAGATTTGAGTTCAAATCTAGCCTTAGACACTTTACTAACTGTATGACCTTGGGCAAGTCACTTATACCTGTTTGCCTCATTTCTTCTTCTATAAAATAAACTGTAGATGGAAGGACGTTCTAGTACTTTCACCAAAAAGTAAACAAAAAAAAATGGAGTCATGAAGAGTTAGACATGACTGGAACAACTGAACCAGCACCTCAACGATGGCCTATTATGTGCACTGGATATGATTCTAAATTCTAAGGATATAAAAAAATAGTCCCTACCTTCAAGGAGTTCTCTAATGGGGGAGATAACCTGCAAACATAAAGATATATATATATATATATATAAAATGGATAGTTAGTAATTAACAGAGGGAAAGCAAAAATTAGCAGGAGTTGGAGAAGACTTCCTATAGAAGTTGTAATGTTAATTGGCATTGAAAGGAAGACAATAGACAGAGCTGAGGAGGGAGAGCAATCCAGACATGAGAGACAGCCAGAAGAAAGAAATAGAAGATGATGATGATGATGATGATGATGATATGCCCTTTGTTCTTGAAGAAGACTGTGACATCAGGGAGGTGATGTCTTGACAAACACATGAATTGGATTTGAGTGAGAGATTCTTTGCTAAGTCACCAGCCTCGCTTTTTCCTCCAGAGACATCTGAGTCCAGTGGCCAGATATGAATCAGGAGGAATGGAGGTGGTCCTGGATACAAGGCAATTAGCATTAAATGACTTGCTCAAGGTCATACAGCTAGTAAGTGCCAAGTGTCTGAGATAGAATTCAAACTCCCATTCTTCTGATTCCAAGGTCAATGCTCTATCTACAGCACCACCCCCATGGTAAGAAATAGAGCATCATATGTGAAAAACAGGAAAAAATAAGTGTGGTTGCTTTGTAGAAAGCACAGGGGGAAGTAGAATTTAAGAAGATTAGAAAAGTAGTAAAGGATTAATTTGTTACATGTCATACAAAGGACTTTGCTATTTGATCCTGGATGTAAAAGATAGCCACTATTCAATAGGATCTAGGTGGATAGGGAAATAGGGGATTAAAGAGACTCAGGTTGGGGCAGCTAGGTGGCACAGTGGGTAGAGCATCGGCCCTGGAGTCAGGAAGACCTGAGTTCAAATGTGACCTCACTTAATAATTACCTAGCTATGTGGCCTTGGGCAAGTCACTTAACCCCATTGCTTTGCAAAATCCAAAAAAATAAAAGATAAAGAGACTCAGATTATCTCCATTTGAAGTGGTTCACTTGGGATTCAAGATTGAAGATAAAAGAAAGTGAGGATAAAAGAAAGTAGTTCAAAGATTAGGGCTGAGGTCTGGGCCTCCTATTGAGAAATAAAGATATTGGAAGTCACTAAGAAGGAAGAGAAGTTTTAAGAGTTTAAGAGAGATAAGGAAAGAGAAAATATTATGTTGAGATAAAAAGAAATTCAGAGTTCTTACACACTAAAGTGGAAAACTTGTGGAGGACAGCAAGGTCATGGGTATGATCATTCTTGAATGTAGTCTAGGTGAAGTGAAAGAGTATGTCAAAAAGTTAAGTAGACTGAGGATTTTGTTTTTTGAAGGAAATTATGTTTTTTGAAGAAAAATCAATTTATGTGCTTAATTCCCCTAGAACAAGTAAGATTTGGTGTAAGAGGAAGTCTGTGAGCCAGTCATTGACTTGAGAAAAAAGGGGAATCAACCTAGGGGTCAGCGGATAACAGCTACCAGAATTTGAACCTGGTGACACACTTTGCTTAAATGAACTTCTAAAGAGAAGTTGTTGAGTGATGACATGAAGTCTGGAAGTGGACAGCTGTAAGAATGGAGTACTCTTACTCTCCTATCATGTAGAATAGAATCTGAGTGAAAGTACAACCCAGTTCTAATAAGGTATAGGGAAACATTATCCTCAAGAGTAAGTAATATCTCAATGAGTGCCAAAAGATGGAAAAAGGAAGAAGTTTAAAATGAAAGTACTTAGGTGACACAGTGGATAGAGCACCAGATGGTGAGTCAAGAAGACTCATCCTAAGTTCACATCTGGATTCTAATAGTATCTTTGTAACACTAGGAAATTCACTTAACCTGTTTGGCTCAGTTTCCTTATCTGTAAAATGAACTGGAGATGGAAATGACAAGCCAGTGTAGTATCTTTGTTAAGAAAATCCTCATGGAATCATGAAGGAAGATTGATTGAAATGATCAAAATGATTGAAAATGACAAAATTGAACTTAAAATGAAAGCAAATGTATTTATTATAGCACAAGTATTTCCAAAGACTGGCAATGAAAGGCAGACCTGGCATGGGACGCTGGAAAGGAGGAGACTTGGAATTTAGGAGAAAGATTTGTTAACCTTCAGGTTCAGTGTCTCAAGGATCGGGGGATAAGGAGGGGGGGTGGTCATATGCTAACAATTAGAAAATGAGTAAGAATGATGACTTCTTTTGGGTGATGGAGGCAAATGGCTAGAAGATTCAAGAATCATTATTTGAGACAGCACAGCTCTCAAAAACTTACCTGTGCTGTGAAATGGGGCAAATCTGGCAATTGTAGTCTTAGTCCTACTATTCAGTTGGGAAACTTTGTTGTTCATCCTTCATTCTAGAAGAGAACCAATGATGTCAAGATGGTGACATCTTGATTTGCACATGAATAGGATTTAAGTGAGACAAAGCTATGCAAAATTGTCATCTTCTCTCTCAGCTCCAAAATCATCAAAGTCCAGTGGCAAGATGAAATTTAAGACTACTGGAGCTGTCCCAGGATAAAGTGGATGATCTTGACCTTTTCCTTAGCCAGGGACAGTAGGTTTCTGAATGCTGCTATTGTTACATCGGGGGTTTTTGTCTTTAGTGAAGAGGTTAGGGATCGTAGTTCCAACCTGGAAGGGCCTCTAGAAGTTATTACCAATATTCTTCTAGACCCTCTAGAGCGGCTAAGAAGGAGATAAGCAGAAAATGACCTTATTGTGATAGTTTGAATTCAAAGAACAATATTACAAATAATAACTGAATGGAAATATTCACCTATATAATCCTTTTTATAGAAGGTCTTAAAGCCTGTAATAGTTTCTATTTGTGCACTGAAAAGTCAATCAAAAGAAAATCCAGGGATGGCTAGGTGGTGCAGTGGATAGAGCACCGGCCCTATAGTCAGGAGTACTTTAGTTCAAATCCAGCCTCAGACACTTAATAATTACCCAGTGGGGGCGGCTAGGTGGCGTAGTGGACCAATCAAGTAGTAGCCAACCAAGTGGATAAAGCACCGGCTTTGGAGTCAGGAGTACCTGGGTTCAAATCTGGTCTCAGACACTTAATAACTAGCTGTGCGGCCTTGGGCAAGCCACTTAACCCCATTGCCTTATAAAAAAAAAAAGAAAGAAAAAAAAAGAAAATCCAACTTTTTAACAAGCACCTTTTAAATGCCATAGAAGACATTATGCTTGAAACTCAGAGTCACAAAGAGAAATAAAATATGTTCTTACCCTCAAGAACCTTACAGTTACATAGTGAGGAAGAAGACACATTCATCCAAACAATAATGCCAGCCATTATATAATAAATACCATATAAAAAGAACAAAATGCTATGGATGTTAGAAAGTGATAGAGAACTATTTTGATGATTGAAGAGACAAGGAATTCAAGGAAATCTACATTTGGAAACCCAGAAAATAGAAAGAATTTTAGTAAGGACCAAGATAAAAATGATTCCCAGTACTTAAAGTCTTTATTCAGGGCCAAGGGATCATTAACTAAGTGAAATTAGGGAGATGCATGAAATAAAACAGATTTTAATAATGAAGAATGTATTATTCTAGCAAAAAAGTATCAGAAATTTCTAAAATTCATATGCATATTCATACATGCTTTCTAATAAAGTCTATTTTAGCCAACCAAGGACTTTGTTGTAGAAGTAGATTTATTTTGAAGCAACTGAAATAGTTTTAAGGGATTTGAAACTTGTTTTCTTGCGCTGCCTTCAAGACCTAGTCTATAGCTATATATTCAGTAATGCAAATTGTTGGCATCTGTCCTGGCAACAAACCTATTTTCAGAAAAAATTGACTTGGCAGTTTTATGCTTCAAAAAACAAGCTCACAATCTTGATGTTAAATTAGCAGCTTCTCTTATTTGAGTTAGGAAACCACAGAATGTTCCATGAATCGATTTATTTTCTTACTCTTAAGATATTTGGTTTATTCATGGCTGGTGGGCATGCATGCACATACACTTTATAACATATCATCAATACCCCTGGATCTTCTATGTATGACTACATATTTAATATATGTTACTATGAAAAATGATGGGCTGTGCTATGCTTTTAATTTTATGGAACGTATTTTTATAAACATTGCTTACACCAATTATAAAAATCATAGTGTAGATAGGTGAATGAAGGACACTGGGGCACAACTGATATCTAAGAATTTATTCTGTTGATTTATGAATGCAGATTCAAGAATAAATTGGATACAGGAAAGTTGAACTTTGCATCAATATATTTTTCTGGGTTTTGTTTTGTTTTGTTTTCTAATTCTGTCATTACATTAGATAGCAAAGGTTTTCATCTGATACAAGCTTGGAAGGAAATACAATATCATCAACTTCTATGAGTCCCAATTTTAAACAGAACATTTACTTTAATGATTTCTTTCTTTCAAAACATTGAAGACGTGGAAGTGGCCTTACAGAACTGAAGACCATTCTGATTTTTTTGTTGTTGTTTCATGGGTTGCCAAGGTCAAAAAGATCATCCTTAGGTCATCAAAATAGTGATGAGGAATTAAACTCATCCCACTCAGTTAAGCTTGACTGGGGAAAGTTGGCATAGGTTATTGCTAGGATTGTGTTCATTGTCTTTGCAGGGTGATAGAACCTGCCAGACTTGCAACTATAGCCTTCAAGAAGAGTTTTTCAGTCTCTATATCATTTTTGTGATAATTTAACAGCATACACCATGGCTGAGCAGCATAGAGATTATTTGGCTCTACTATGTATATTATTTATTGATTTAAAAAAGTCATGATGAGTTACTAATGTAGTGCTTTATTACAGTTCTTTGAAAACAAAGACAAAAGTCAAATAGAGTTCTTACCCCCCAAGTATCATGCACTCTTTTGAGGAATATGGTTTTATAGTATTCTTTAAGAATATAAATGTTGAAATTTGATCCCCCCTTATAGGTATAGGGACCTATGGGTCTCTTTTTCTTCCATCACAATCTGGTTCTCATGAAAATAGACAAGGATCTAAGCAAGGATAGGGAGCTCTTTAATTCCTCCAGATCAAGGGTGAAAAATGTTTTTTTCTGCCAAGTGTATTTGGATATTCATAACACCATTCAAGAACTATATTGTTCAAACATTTAATTATTTCACCCCTAAAAAGTTCCAATATTTATTGAATTTCTAGTCCAGTCTGCAGTTGCCTTGGCAATGTCACACCAATTCACCTGTGGAGTCCAGATTCCCTGCCCAGTTCTAGATACTCAATGGTTCTAACATCACTCACCTGTGCTCCTTCTTTATTAACTAGGGAGGACAAGACTTCAAAGAAAAGAAAAATGCCATGGATCGGGGAACCATGGCCTTTTGGCTGAGCCTGAGGGGCTGACCGCTTCCCTGGTCTGACCTAGTTTGAGACCAGCCATATCCTTAAAAGTAGCATTCCTAGCTTTTCCTCTCATAGGGCAGTCCAATAAATTTTCAGCAAATCTTTTGGACCATACCTATGACTCCAAACCTCAGGTACATGTAAGAAGTTTGAGTGTCAGGGGTTGAGACACCCTAGGCCAGAGAAATTTTTCCCAGAATTGGGGAGACAGATATTCTCAGCAGCCAGTTGTCCTGCATGGAAGGCCTACTCTCTACAAATTGTGGGAATGTTATTCTGTATATATTCCTAGCCCAGTTCTCTTCCCTAGACGTTTAGACAAGCAATGGCAGCCTCCGAAGGGCCCCTCTTATTGAAACTTTCAGGAGTAGCTCAGTGAGCTAGCACTAGACATCCCTGCCCACTTCTAGGATATATCAGAGATCATGTCCCTCCAGCCTTTACACAGAGGGAGGAGAAGCACTAGGCAATGATCAAGATTTCCCAGGAGGAACCTAGCCATGTCTATTCTCACTAGCCAGTCACTAGTCTTACTTTTTTCTGCAATTTCCCCTTCCCACTATTACCAGTCTGACTTAATCTTTTCCTTAAAGAAGTGAAATTGTAGTAGTCTTTTCAATTTCCCACAGTAGGGAAAATTTCCCAGTTCTTAGGTAAGTGACCACCCTTAAGCAAAACTTGGCCCCTTCATCAAGGACAGCTATGATTCTAAGGAACAACCAGTTACCCTCCTGACTGTAATTGGATTTCTCTACAACTGTAACCTCTTTTGCTTCATAAAAATATATAAGGTATAGGATATGAGAAGAGTATTCTGCAAACCTGAAAGCATTTATAAACACCCTTGTTACTATATAATTGTGAGCAATTGTTATTATTACCTTGCTTTGACTTTACTACTTCCATTATGAAGAAATAACAATAAGCTTTACTATCCTCCCTGTGATCTGTTGTTCCTTGAAGTCAACTGCTTCCCTCAGGTAGATAAAAATCATCCTCTGGGCATTTCCCTAGCTTAAGTTCACTAATAGACTCCACTAAATGCCAATAAAACTGTTTATAAGTGTCCTGTGAACTAAATCACAATTTATTTTCCCCCCGGGAGAAGACATTGGAAAGTAATTATCAAATTTGAAAACTGCTGAATGACTGGCTATATAATACTTGGTTGTTGTTTTTTAAAATAAAGCTTTCATCAAAAGGGTAAAAAACAAGCACAGTTAAAGACTTCAATATCTGTGTACTCATACTTTTCAGTCTCTTATCGTTTTTTGTGACAATGGTCTAGATATATTGAGAACTTCCTTTTAAAAATATGAAAAGAGAACAGGAAGGCTTTCTGGAGGGGACTTCATTATAACCAGGACACAACTGGCTGAGCAGCATAAAGATTATTAGGTTCTACTAGGTATATTATTTATTGATTTTTTTTTTTAAAGATTGTCTTGGTAAAGTCTCTTTCAAACCAGGTATATCCTTTCCATATCTTAAAACTTCCCAAGATTCTATAATATGAAGATAAATTTAGATATCAAATCAAGTTTAAAATGTGAAGATATGTTTGGCTAAGGAATTCACCAGTATCCTGGATAATGTCCCATGTGAAATAAAAATAGATGAAAGATTCCATATGGATGGCAAGGTTCTCCAAAAATGATTATTTAAAGTTACCATAGTGCTAATTTCATTGTGCCTCTAGCACCTTGTCACTGAAATCTGTAGGGAGTAATATAAGACTACCCTGATCCTCATTGTCTGAAGGTCATATAGGTTGCATTTCATCCCTCTAGTATCCTTAAATAGTATGGAGTATTTAGGCTCTCTGCCAATTGTTTCAGTCTCTGCAGATGCTGGACTTTCAATTGTAGTGCGTGATCGCCTTTTCCCCCATTTCTAATTAGCTACTAAAAGATTAGCTTTTAAAAAGGAATATTTACTTCAAAAGATATAATAACAAATATACTAAAATGTAGGCTTAACCTTCCATTGCACTGCCTCATTCTCTGGGGAGGGGAAGAGGATTAGGTTCATAGCTTAGTTCCTATAGAGCATAAGCTCTAGTCTGGCTTGAGGCCCAAGTCCCCTGGCTTTTCCAGGCCTTCCTGCCCAGCTGGCTGGCTGCAACATCCCTGGAATCCTGGTTCCAAGGTTTCCATGACTTGACCTGTTGTGTCTGGAAGGGATCACCACTGGTACCTGAAACTGAGGACAAACAAAGCAGAATAGAAACAAATATCCCGAGGGTCACCATTTCTCTTGGGCATCCTACCACCTGGTACTTCTGATCATAGAACAGGCTCCAGAGGCAGCCAGGAGAGGGACCCTCAGGAAAGAGCACAGAAAGACCTATGTGTCTCTTCACATTAAGAAATCTGAGCATACTCCAAAGGTAAGCCTCATTACATAAGACTGTCCTAATGATTCATAATGAAAAACAATGAGGATGAGAAATGCTTATTATACAGATTTCAATACAGAAATTAGATATAGGGACATGGGCAGCAGTTAATCAATGAACTGAGCCCATCATTGAATGGGAAGTTATTGGGATAAATCATACTGGGGACATTGTGTAGTACGTTTAGATATCACAGGCTGCATCATTTTTAACACCAGTATTCTTTTGGTGATGCTCTGTGAATATGAACTTGGGGTACCATTATCTCAAAGGGACCAATGGACCATGGAAAGACACTTAGTAGATAAAAACTGGCTTTAATTTATTATTCATAATGATATAGTGATAGTGATGTCATAAAAAGCATCTGACCAACAGCAAAGATGGGAAGGTGCATAATATATACTAATATACTGATGTTTACAAAATAGTAAAAGGCCACAACAGGTCAGATGGTTGTTCTCTGGAGAATGCATCCAAAGAAATAGAAAAGGAAGATATGTTAAGATTTGTGTTCTTTCCTCACACCAATCTGAAATGCCAAAGAAGTGCTTTATGGATTTACCAATAAATATAAAAATAAATAAAGAGCAACTTGGACAATCCATTTATTCCCATCTGTTTTCTGTCATTTTTGCAATGGATTGTCACAAAATAATTCATTGATTTCCAGTGACCAGTTTTGAAAAAGGCCCAAAGGATAAACTAGTCTCTATTCTAACTCCAGTTTAGGGATAGCATAGATAGTTTCATTATAATACATGTAACCCTCTAGGGTTAATTAAGGAAGCATTCAAAGGCCACTTCAGCATTTAGTACTACTACTAATATTTATTTAACATGAAATAGGAATGACTTTTGTTTTAATTATTTCTAATTAGATAGCCTGACAATTTGTCACCCTCTAAAATTAACAAGTAAGTAAAGACTAATTAACTCACATTGTACAATTGGTTTGAACTGTTCTCAGTAAAAGGCAACCAGATTTCATGGAACTTGACAGCAGTCAGAATCTATAGAGAGCATTATTTATTTTTGCCTTCTATTTTGTTATTTTAGATAGCTTAAACAGCTGGATGGTTTTTAGATAAAGTGCAGGAAAAAGCTGCAGGAAGAAAGACTTAAATATATCTACAGAATTGACTTCTATTTGCATTGAGCAATTAGCCATAATTAGCATGCAAGCTTTAATGATATTGTATCTAGAAGCTGATAAGGCCTATGGGACTGAGGTTGCAAGTAACTTCTATTGTTTACTGAATGCAAATCTAGCCACTTAGCTTTAATTAGAAGTTGAAACCCAGAGCAATTATCAACAATTGCTTTGGTATTAATGAGCTTGAAGAACTGTCCATCAAGAACTTTTAAAATATTCAGAATTATAATGCATTAAATCCTTTGATTTGATGTCCAAAGAATCAACAGTTTCTTTTGGGGGAAACACAATCAGAAAAGACAATGTGGGGTAAGATGACTCATAAAGAACCTTGAGGACTTTCATATTTCCTATAGGTGGAATTTTTTGTCCTTTTTGAAAGAGAAACACCATGATGTGGGAGCTTCAGGGTCTGTAAGATTTGGGTTCAAGTCCACAGTGAAAAGCATTGGCTGAGTTATTCTGAGCAAGTCACTCAACTTCTTAATTCCTCAGGCAACTCAGTTATCTAGTTTCAGCATCATCCTAAGAAGCTCCCAATACAGATGAAACAATGAGCCCTGGCAGGGTTTTGTTGTTGCTGGTGGTGTTGAGGTGCTGAGGTGTAGAATAAAAAGGAAGTAATTTATTGTATTTGGATATCCTATCTTCCAGTCTGGTGGTAATGTTTTTAAGTGTCTCCACCCAAGGTAAGTCCCTTTAACCTCCCCAGGGGTCCAGAGAACTCTCAGAAGGACTTTCTTAGTCTTAAGGAGTTTTCTACAAATATAGACCATAGGTCCAGATACTCCCAAAATGGACTTTAAAAGTGATATTTTTCAAATAAAATCTGTTCCAAAAAAATTCAGATCAGGAAGCTCTGATTTCAAGTCCACTCTCAGATACTTAGTAGCTATTTGACCCTGACCACATTATTTTATTTTGCCTCAGTTTCAACTACAAAACAGGGATAATAGTGGTATCTGCTTCCAAGAATCAAATAAATGTCTATAATGTCCATGTCTATATTATCTAATATGTAAGAATAATTTCTCATAACTATATTATGACAGAGTAATTCCCCTTAGGCTTCATATGGGTCACCTTACTCCCTAGTTAAAAATTAAGACTCCTTTGGAGGTATCTCCAAAGGTATCTCCAAAGGTATATTAATCACAAATCTAGGATTCCTCCCAGGAAGAGACAAGAAAAGAATTTATTCAAAGATAATAATCTTTGAGGAGCAGTTTTCAGATGGCAATACTGTCTGTTCAACTTCTATATTTAGGCCACTAAGGAGATTAATTGTTTTCCCTCTTCTCAGATGATATGAAGTCCAATTTTTTCCCCCAGTTCCCAGTGGTCATTACCTCAGAATAGCCTCTATCAATACGTTATGGGTAACATCTTAAGAGAATAAAATTTAAAAATGTCTAACCTATATTTCTAACATTTTATTTTAACCCTGTGTTTTTAAGGTTCTTACAATTTTAGGGTACATATTATATTAGAATAAATATAGAAGTTCTTAAAACATAGTAGATACTATATATAAACAGGACATATAACTGTATCCTGAACATCTGTGTCTGGGCAATTACACATAAAGTCAATGAATCAATAAAACATTAAATTACTCCTTACTATTTGCCAGATACTATAAAAGACCCTTGGAATATAGAAATGAACCAATTCTTGCACTCAAGAACTTTATCTTCTATAGGGTCTCTCTTTAATCACTAGAGCAAAAACAAAAACAGTTAAACTCATCCACCAGGATTTGTGGATCTATGTTCTTAGAACCGATCCTGATGTCTTACACATAGTAGGAGCTTATTCAAGAAGATCCTTATTGAATTAAATTGAATGAAAAAGAATTATACTCTCTTAATCTTAATGGATAATCCCTCTCAAGACTGTCTCTATTTTTAGAGTGGTTTAGATAGGGCAATGCTTAGTCAAGATTGCTTGCCACTTAGGCTTGAATGGAAAGAATACTGCAATGAGAACCAGTCTCTGCTACTTACTATTTGTATGTTCTTGGGCAAATTATTTAGCTTTTCTGGAATCCAAAATTCTTCATCTTTAAAAGTATGGAGATTGAAGTAGATGCCCCTTCAAGACTTTTTCATGGATGTTAGAGCCTTGGATTAGGAGGACAAGAATTGGAATCCAACCTCAGGCATTTGCCACTTACTAGCTATGTGACCTTAGATAAGTCACTTAACCCTAATTGCCTCCCATCCAGGGCCATCTCCAGGTGTCCTGATTCATATCTGGCCACTGGATCCAGAAGGCTCTGCAGGAGAAAATAAGAATGGTGATTTAGCACAACACCCTCTTACTCAAATCCAGTTCATGTGCTTGTTATGGGATTACCTGTTCTTCTTTGAGAATGAAGGACAAATCTATCACTAGATTTTCTTCTCAGCATCCTTCACATTTCTCCAGTTAAAGTAGTTCCTTCTAAGGAATTAAACTTTTTTTTTTTTTAGTTTTTGCAAGGTAAATGGAGTAAAATGGCTTGCCCAAGGCCACACAGCTAGGTAATTATTAAGTGTCTGAGGCTAGATTTGAACTCAGGTACTCCTGACTCCAGGGCTGGTGCTTTATCCACTGCGCCACCTAGCCACCCCGCAATTAAACTTTTTAAAAAAGTTTTATAGCATTATAAATGTTTTAAAAAAGTTTTTAATATTTTACATTTACTTGAGCAGAATTAAGTCATACTCATTTTCATTGTATAACTTTAGGTTTGATTGTTTTTCACTGTAGAGAGGAAAAGGTACCAGGATGTTCTTGTTATATTCCTTCCTGAATGTGTGTCTACTGTACTCCTCCTTCCCCCGCCCCTTCTTTACCCAATTTTATTGAATCTTTTCTTTCCACTCTGCAAAGAAAATCAGCATTAGTAATCATTTAGTTTGCACAGGGTTTCAACTGTTTTGAATTAGTTGAATATGTAAAAATGCATTGCCTACTGTTGTTCATGAAGTTGATTTCTGGGATTCTAAGACTTCAGCAGATTGTTGTGTCTGGATTTCTTTCTTTTTTAAAGAATAGTCATAAACCCCTAATAAATCAGCTAATAAAAAATTTTAGCATCTGCTAACATTCACTAAGTGTGTTGTATGCATGTTAAAAGACTTTATTAGAGTTCACAGTGGAAACAAATGCAGTACAAAACACTGATGATTCTGAATGCCAAGGCTATCACATTTCAAGGTACTGAATAACCACAGGTTTACCTTAAAACCTGGGCAGTAAATATTTACACTGCCCATAGGACTCTTCAGTGGAGAATGTGGATAATGAAACCTTATATATTTAAAATATTTCTTAATACTCTTCTGTTAAGGGTGAACCCAAGTTCGGTAGGGTTTGGAAAGATTGCCCTGTCATCCTGATAAAAAAAGAGGAGACTTGTTCTACCTTCACCATGTTATAGTTTACAAAGTGCTTCTTCTCTGTGATCCTACTACTCATAATTAGTCAGTGTTTCCCACTTTTCAATAGTGCCATTGCCTCCCAAAGGGACCAATTTAAAGATCCATCCTTTCTTTCTACCCTTTATACTCTAGTTCCAATCCTTATCAACTCTTGACTGGACTATTGCCATGGCCTCCTAATTAGTTTCACTGACTCCATTCTCTCCTCTCTTCAATCCATCCTCCACATAACTGCCAAATATACATTCCCAAGGTAGATAGAACCAAGTTATCCTTTTGTATCAGAAACTTCATTGTCTTTCTTTTGCCTCTAGGAGAAAATACTGTGCTATCTAGTGCACGTAAATCTGACTCCAACTTCTCTTTCCGTAATTATTTCACCTTACATCCCCTCATAGCGATGCTCAAGTCAAAAATGGCTCATTTGATGTTACCCATTTACAACATTCCATTGACAATCTTCACACCTTTGCATGGCTTGTTCCCCTGTGTTTGAAATGCTCTTCCTACTCATCTTCACCCCTTGGAATCCCTTGTTTTTTGTTCAGTGATTTAGTTGGGTCTAACTCTTCATGACTCCATATACGAAGGCCATATTAATTGTTTCTATGACTATTTATCCATTTCATAACCACTGGTGCCTTTACTTCTTGTCTTCAGTCTTCCCCAATGTTGAGGCCTTTTGCAATGAGCATCTCATTATGTAGTTAAAACATTTAAACATTGATTTCAGTGTTTGAACTTCTGGAGAATAGCCCTAATTAATTTCTTTAAGTTTTTACTGATTTGACCTTCTTCCTGGTCCAAGGGACTATTAGAAGTCTTCTTGAAATCCTTATTGCTTTACAAAGTTAAGGTCAAGTGTCACTTTTTCTAAGACTTGGGTTAAATAGATTAAAGAATTAAAGATTATAGATGGCATAGTATTTCTGAGATCTGAATTTTTTTCAACATGGATCTCTTTGGCAACCTAGTGAAAATTATGGAGACCTTCAGACTAATGTTCTCAAATGCATAAAATAAAAAAAAATAGGATTGTAAATGAAACTGACTTTATTCAAATAGCTATATCAAAATCTATTTTTTTAACTTCAGTGACTAGAGGAAATGATCTTTAATATACCTTTCTGTTCTAAAAATTTATAAGTCCATGATTCTATGACCATTTTAAACCATATGTAAAAATTGGTATTTACATTAAAAGTCCAATTAGGAGCATTCTTTGCCTTGCAAAAGAATTCAGTGATGACAGATGATGCAAATGGATAGAGTAGTAGGAGGGCCTGAGTTCAAATTATGCCTCAGAAACTTACTAGCTGTATGACCCTGAGTCACTCAGCCTAGATTACCCCCCAAAAGAATTCAATGGCACAATAAGAGTTCAAGTATTTTAAATACTATTTGTCTTATAAAAGTTTTACTCTTTCTAATAGCATGATTATCACAATTAGTTATATATGGTATATTTAAATAGATTAAAAATTAAATAGATTAAATTTAAATAGATTAAAAATTTTAAAAAAAGTAGTGAATAAGAACCTTATTCAAAAATATCAGTGGACTATCATAAGATTTAAACATATAGTTAAAATATCCTTATGCTTAGTAGAATAATAAAGCAAATCTATTTAACCTAGAAAAAAGAAAAATACCAAATTACTGTGGGTTGTCGATATAAGAGGTCTCATTGCTCTTAAATACTAGCTAAGATGGAAAGAAGAATGATAGGAACCCTTTCTCCCTTCCCTGAAATGTAAAAAAAAAAAAAGGTTGCCTAGAAATTATACTAAAGGCCATAATTAAAGTACCATGTTCACTTTGAGTATCTACAATTAAAGCTGAAATGTGGAGTAGGTCCCAAGGATAGAAGCTGAGATGATGCTTACTCTGGAGATTAGGACTTGAGGGAGAGGGGGGAATAGAAAGGGACTGGCACAAAGTCAATTCTAGCTTTAATCTATCCATTATATCCAACCATGTTGGCACTGATGTAATCAAATCACTGGCTAGATGAGTGTCAGACATTCTTTTGTTGGCTTGCTGACAGAGCCTAGTGCACCAGCCACAGTCTAGTAGCTAGAATTACGTTCTGCAATGATATGAAAGGAAAAGGAAAGGGAAGCTTAACAAAATCTAATAAAGGCTTTCAAGAAGTCAAATTCAAGGCTGCAGTCTGCACTAGGTTCGTCTGGATCTCCAGGCTTGTAAAGCAAACCATACTTGTACTTCTAGGGAAAAGTGTCTGCATTATCACTGACATTTCTATATTTCTTTAGTTTGCGAAGGGTTTTTTTACATATATTATCTGTGAAGTAGGTTTATTTTGCAGATGAAGAAACTGAGATCCATGATTGTATAAATACTGGTTCTCTGACTCTAATGTCTGCCCTTTGATTACTTCCTTTATTGCTATTTTTCCATTATCTTCACATGAAAGAAAAAAATAATTGTTTCAAGTTAGAGTGTAAGGTACAGGGTAAAAGCTATGAGCAAGACTTAAAAGAAAAATAGAAATAAAAGGAAGGGAAATAATTTTAGAAAGGGAAAGTAGTACATAAGAGAAGTAAGAATAAGTAAGGATTGTAGAAGGGGAAAAACATAAAATATGCAAAGGGTAAACAGTATGCAAAAAGAGAAATATGAGACTTAGAGGCCTCTCTCACCACTTTGAAGTACAGAGAATATGAAGGGTTTCTTTACTGGAAGGGAAAGTTCTCTTTACACATTTAATGTGATAGGCCAACATTTGTACTAAGACCATACATCTCAAACTTATTTAAATTGAGAAATAACTATTAGGGTATGTGCACTCTTTGTCTTTTGTGTTGTCTTGAGCTAGAAGTAGAGTTGGGGAGGTAACCTTTGTTTTCCAAATGGACAGATTACATAAAATAAAATG
This sequence comes from Macrotis lagotis, assembly GCF_037893015.1. Taxonomy (NCBI): domain Eukaryota; kingdom Metazoa; phylum Chordata; class Mammalia; order Peramelemorphia; family Peramelidae; genus Macrotis; species Macrotis lagotis. Next base: position 175,179,651 of record NC_133658.1, on the reverse strand, counting down.
TTTTCAAAGCATCTTACTGAGTGATTGAATGATTGAATCATTTAGAAGTCCATTAATAATACATTGACTTTGATTAGGCTTTCAAGTCACTGAAAACTGTCAGAAGAGAATTATTGTTCTCTTCTGACAAAGTCATATTAAGTTGTATGTTAATATGCACAGTGTTTTCTCATGTCAAAAATGGAAAATTATTTCCCTATTGATAATTCAGTTGAAGTCATTAGGAATCCTCAGCCTTCTGGGAAGGCTTACATCCCTAAAGAGAGTTTCAGTTTTGTAGAGATGGTAAAGTGACTTCCAAGTAAAAAAAGCTAAAATGAGCAAAAAAACCCTTGAGTTCAAGATGGAATGGCCCTCACATTCATTACCCTCCCCCTCATCAATGTAACAATATCATTTTTATCCTAATAGTTCTCTATGCCTCTCTATGCTTGTAAATTCCCTATTGATCTCTGTGTTTTCCTTAATTAAAAAGAAAGTTGTAAGGTAAATGTTGACAGTTATTGAATCTAAACAGTCACACCTTTTTCCTCACTAAAAATACAAACCCCCTGTAACAATTGGATTTTAAAATTGACTCAGGTATTCTGGGCCCTGGGCCAAAGTCCATGCATAGCCCAGAACACTCAGCATTTATTGGGGCAGGCCATCAATGGAACAATAAATCTGCTGCCTGTTCTTTGGAATAGTGTTTACAGACTGCTTAGATGGACAGAAAGAAACAATCTGTAATAAACATCTAGCAGGAAGCTGACTGCAGAGCTAGCAGCAACACTGGATTAGAACAGAAAAAAAAAAAAGAGCCACCTTGCTACTGATCAGGAAATGCCAAGAGAACAGTCTACTTTACCCCAAAATATGACTTAGGGCACCAGAGAAAGGGAGGACAGTGAGACTAATAGAGGATGGGTCTCCAAAACAACTCTCACTAATCAGGAATATGTAGAACCTGTTCTTCACATTGCTACTTCTCTATGTAGGCACAAATCATTAAAGGGATATATTTTTTTTTTCAAGAAAAATCTGATCTCTGTAGGGATATCCTGTGCCAGGACCTCAAATTCATTAAAATTTCATTAACATCCACTTATAGAGTTGCCATTTATTTGCTGGAAAGAATTTTCTGATAACTCTGCAGAAAGAGATAAATGAGATTTGCTCTTTGGGAATCAGAGGGAAAAAAAATCCCCTGCTAGCTGCAGCACACTCCTGTGGCCATTGACAAATACCGTCCTGAATTTTCTCTTGGAGGAAAATTGTGCCATTTTGTTTAAGCAGAACTGGGTTATCCAATAACAATACTATTTTTAAAATTTTCAAAATGGTTGAAGCCTATCATCTCATATTTCTTTTTTTCTTTTAGGCTTTTGTAAGGCAAATGGGGTTAAGTGGCTTGCCCAAGGCCACACAGCTAGGTAATTATTAAGTGTCTCAAGGCCACACAGCTAGGTAATTATTAAGTGTCTGAGACCGGATTTGAACCCAGGTACTCCTGACTCCAGGGCTGGTGCTTTATCCACTGCACCACGTAGTCGCCCCACCTCATATTTCTTAAAACAGCCCTATCCCTCTTTTATAGCTAGCTTTGAGGAAGAACTATGTATTATGGTGCTGGTGAGGAGATGGTAAGTTACTCCCTCTATGGCCCCCACCCTCCTGGAGGTGGTGTATCATTCCCATTTTCCATCATTCTTCCTTCTTGAATGATTTTGTACTCAACTCCCTTAATTTTGCCCCTCCTGTTAATCAGCAGTTAATAAGGAAACAAAGGAAAAAGAAAGTACCTGAAAGCCCATTTCTATACTAACTCATTTGTCCCAACTTCTTTCTCACCCCCAACTTCCATTTATTTATTTATTTATTTATCCATCTATCCATTTATTTATTTATCTATCTATCTATCTATCTATCTATCTATTTATTTATTTATTTATTTTTAGGTTTTTGCAAGGCAAATAGGGTTAAATGGCTTGCCCAAGGCCACACAGCTAGGTAATTATTAAGTGTCTGAGACCTGATTTGAACCCAGGTACTCCTCACTCCAGGGTCGGTGCTTTATCCATTGCGCCACCTAGCTGCCCCCTCACCCCCAACTTCTAAATTAATTTGCATTGGAGTATTTGGATCTATTTTCCTCATTGTCCTAAGTAGAATTTAGGACTTAACTGTAAAAGAACTCTTCTGCCTATGAATTTCACATGCTTTTGCCTTTTTTTTCTGCCACCATTTATGGAAGAATGCATTGGTCAGTAATGTAATGGTTAAACTGAAGGAAACCAATTTCTTTCCAAACTGCAATGAAAATATCAGACAAAGCAAATGCTTATGAAGGAAAGCAGAAAAAGAAGCTTATCCTTATCCTAAGAAAGTAGTAGAAAAGGAAAGTTTCATTAGTTTCATTCTGAGTCACATCAGTGGCTAAAGACACATTGAATCTACTCTATAAGTCTCCTGCATAACTCCTCATCCCGTCTCCTTAGCACTCAGCTTTTGTCCTCTGGTCAGCTTCCTGACAGTGACCATTGACCTGATGTTGATGGCAGAGGATCAGCCCAAATCACCAGTGTATAGGCACCCATCTCAAATACTGGTCTCTCATTCCACCCTCTGCCTTTCTTATGAAGGACAGAGGCTAGGTTCTAAGTTCCAATCAACAGAAACTATCTCTAGCATCCTAAGGTATCTTCAGATTTAGGAGGGGCAGAAATCATTTCTTGGGCCTATAATCTCACTGGGTGATCCCCAGCAAAAGTGAGGAAGAGAAAAATCCTATGTCCTCTATAGCAATGCCATTCACCTTCTTGCCCTAGAGAAAACTCTGTCCTCAAGAAGTACTTTCTTGATGAGTGATTGCTTCTTTGGGCCTCTGTTTCAGGAAAAGCTATAACTATGCTTCACATCACTTCACATTTTCACATCATCTCTTCCATACCTTATCATTTGAGTTCCTAACTCAGTCACTGTTCCTGGATGGTATGTGTCAATCTATTCCCATACAACCCCACTGACATTTTTGTAATTTTCTAGACAAAGTTCCCTTCCTTGGCCATTGCTTCTCTTTGTGTATTGTACCTATATCTTAGGTCTTAGCATAGTGCTGGGTCTATAATAAGTATTTAATAGACACTCTTTTTATTCATACATTTATTCAAGGTATGGTTTATGCCAGTCAGACCCAGGCCTTTTAAGCAAGACAACTTTCTCTAAAAGGTGGAATGAGAGGCAACAGGTGGGAGAAAGGACCTTGGTGATATCGGGTAACCTCTGGATTAGGCAGAAAGAGGGAGAATGCAGCCGGTGAAAGGACCCGGTGGTGAGATCTACTTATTAAAGGTTGATTCCAGGATTGGGGAATCTTGTGGTATTTCATCAGGCAGCCATGGAACTACCATAATAAAAGTATGCAGAGAGCACAGGAGATAATTAAGTCTCTTAGTTAAAATCTTGAAGAATATAGGAATCAAGAATACTGTCTACAACACTCCTATACTGCTACAGGGATAAGATTAAAATATAATTAAATCTTTAAACTACATTTTTGTTTTGCTTATATTTCAAGTTCAAATCTCCTATGACCTTGATGATCTATCAATACTTTAATATTTTATAAGGTCAGGGAATTTGAGGGTTGCATACAACTGATTTTTATACTGTACTGTTACTGGCAAGGGTCTTTTGTCACAGGACAATAGAATCTAAGGGTTGGAGGGGCCAGTAATTGCCATCTAGTAAATCTTATACTTGAAGAATTCCCTTTATAGTGTACTCTCCCCAATAAATGGTCATCCAGTTTTTGCTTGAAGGATCCTGGTGAGGTGAATGCTACTGTATGCTGAGATGATCCTCTCTCATTACTCTTTAAATTTACAGGTTCTGTCAGTGTTTTAGAAATAAGTCAGATAAGTTTCATAGACTCTTAAATGGAAACTAGACATGATCTAATCAAACTCCCAAACTTGGGGGAGGAGAAATTAAAACTGAATAAAGGAAAGTGAGTTATCCCAAGTAACAGGATGACTTAGCTGACACTAGAAACTAGGTCTCTTGGACTTCCAATTCATAGTGCTTCCTATTAGAAATGACATCTCTAAACATCAACGTGTCATCATTAATAACTATTCTCTGCCAAAATTAGAAACATTAAAATTGATTCGGGTTCTTAATTTCCATTTCCTAATATTTGATTTTCTGATCCAACCAGTCACTCAACAAGCAGTTATTAAACACCTAATGTATACCATTCACTGTGCTAGACACTGGGGATTAAAATAAAGAGAATGAAACAATCTATAGACAATTCCAATAGCTGTTAAAATATTATATTTTAACATATTAACATGCAAGGAAAGAGTTCAGCCATAACCAGGAGGATTTTGGAGATGAATATGCAGTTTTACAGAGCATATAAGGATGTGAAATGGAATGGGAAAGTTGAAAGAGAAGAAACAAGGACAGATCAGCATTTCTATATATGAACAACAAAGTCCAAGAGCAAGAGATGGGAAATTCCATTTAAAATAACTGTAGAAAATATTAAATACCTAGGAATCTACCTACCAAGACAAATCCAGAAACCGGTTTGAATACAATTATAAAGCACTTTTCACCCAAATGAAGTCAAATCTAAATAACTGAGAAAATGTCAAATGCTCATGGTTAGGTCTTACTAATATAATAAAAAATGACAATTCTACCCAAATTAAATTCATTCAGTGCCATATCAATCAACTACCAAATAGCTGCTTTATAGAACTAGAAAAATAATAGTAACAAAATTCATCTGTAGCAACAAAAGGGCAAGAATTGCAAAGGAACTGATGAAAAAAAATGTAAAGGAAGGTAACCTAGCTACCAGATCTAAAACCATACTATAAAGCAGCAGTCATCAAAACTGCCTGGTACTACTGGTTAAGAAATAGAACAATGGATCAGTGGATTAGGATAAGTTCAAAAGAAGTTGCAATAAATGTCTACAATAAGCTACTATTTGATAAAGCCAAAACATGAGCCTCTGGGATAATAATTCACTACTGGACAAAAATTGTTGCGAAAATTGAAAAATAGTAGCAAAACTAGGCATAGAACCACTTCTCACACCCTATACTAAAATAAGGTCAAAATGGGTACAGGATTTAGACATAAAGAATAATACCATAGATAAATTGATAGACCAAAATATCTCTATAATCTATGGAAAAGGGATAAGTTTATGACCAAACAAGAATTAGATAGTTCATAAGATTATATAGGATTGCAGATTTAGAGCAAGAAAGGAAATCATAGGCTATTGAGTATAAAACTTCTGATATTATTGTTGGTGAAACTGAGGCACAGAAAGATTATATGACTTGACCTAGTGTTACACAATAAATATCTGAAATGGAATTTGAACATCAGGTTTCTTGACTTTCTATTGACTCTCTATTATGACATATTGATACTACAGCAAAGGATTTTTTGTACTTTTTTTGTACTTCATTTTTCAAGAAGACATCAGGGAGGTGATGCCATGACAAGCATGTGAACTGAATTTGAGTCAGGGGTGCTGTGCTAAATCACCAGTCTCACTTTCTTCTCCAGAACCATCTGGGTCCAGTGACCAGATATGATTCAGATCGACTGGAGATGGCCCTGGATGTGAGGCAGTCAGGGTAAAGTGACTTGCCCAAGTCACACAGCTAGCTTCCCTGTAGCAAGGGCAGCTAAGCTGACACAGTAGATACAGTGTTGGACCTGAAGTCAGGAAGACTCATCTTTCTGAGTTCAATTCAGTCTCAGTCACGTATTAGCTGTGTGACCCTGGCAAAGTCACTTAACCCTGTTTTCCTCAGTTTTCTCAAAATAATAAGCCAAGAAATACTCTAATCTATCATATCACATAGGACTAAGAAAGATATAGAGAACATTATGAATTGAAAAATGAATGATTTTGACTGTATTAAATTTAAAAGTTTTACACTAATAAAATCAATGCTGCCAAAATTAGAGGGAAGACAGAGATCTGGGAAACAATCTTCACCACTAGGGGTTCTGATAAAGGTCTCATTTTTAAAATATATAGAGAATTGCATCAAATTTATGAGGTTACAAGTCATTCTCCAACTGATAATGTTTTGGTCAAGGAATATGAATAGACAGTTTTCAAATGAAGAAATTAAAGCTATATATACTCATATGAAAAAATGCTCCAAATCATTGATTAGAGAAATGCAAATTAAAACAACTACGAGGTATCTTCCCAAAGGTATTAGATTGTCTAAGATGACAAAAAAGGGAAAATGATCAATATTGGAGAGGTTGTGGGAGAATTGGGACATTGATATATTGCTAGTGGAGGTATGAATGGATCCAACCATCCTGGAGAGTGATATGGAACTATGCTAAAAAAGTAATAACATTGAACATACCCTTTGACCCAACATTTCCAAATTCTTGTTCTATATCCAGAAGAAATAAAAAAATGGAATAAGTCCTACAAGTTCCAAAATATTCATAGCAGCTTTTTTTTTTGTAGGGGCAAAGAATTGGAAATTGGGGAAATGGATAAACAAGTTATGGTATATGAATGCTATGGAATACTATTTGTCTTTAAGAAATCATAAATAGTCAGACTTTAGAGACACATAAAATTAATTACAGGATCTGATGCTAAATGAAGGGAGCAGAATGAAGAGAACATTAACAACAACATTGTGAGATGATCAGTCTTATTGGAAGCAGCTTCTCTCAGCAGTTCAGAGAGCTAGGACAACCATATTAGACCGGCTATGGATAATGGTATATTCATCCAGAGGAAAGAAAACAAAACAAAAAACAAAACCCTTCAGAATCTGATGAACACTTTAAAAAATTTTCTCTTATGTACTTCTTTCCTTTAATCCTAATTTCTCATACTGAAAATGACTAAACTGTAAACATGTTTAACATAAATGTGTATGTACAATATTCACTTGACTGTTCACTGCTGAGAGGAGGGAGGTGAGAAGGGAGAGTGGAATGAAATTTGTATAGCTTAAAAATATACATATGCATATGGATGAATGTTGAATAACCTTCCTAATATGTATTTGGAAAAATAAAATATCAATTAAAAAATAAGAAAACCTGAAAAGGGGTCATGAAGAATTGGAAACAACTGAAAAATGACCTAACAACTGCTATTACAAGAGATGCAGAAATACAGAAAATATAGACTTAAATATACAAAGTTAACTGTGGCAAACTATTCACATTGCCTGTGAAAAATGAAACAAACACAGACCTATCCACCCCTGATCTGCTTTGTGAAGCAGTCCTGTGTTATATTTGACCTCTTTTTTAACTTGCTCTCCTTTAGAGTCTCAATAGAGCACTAGAAATTACTGGCTAAGTATATCTCAACAGCCTCACCTTTGTGTACAGAAAACCCAGAGAAAAGGAGAGCAATAAAGACCCTGTTCAACTCTACTCCTTTATACTCAACAACCCTCCTAATAGACTGACTCTCTAGAGTCAAGTATTTTTAAGAATGTAATAGTAGTCACTGCCCTGAGAAATCTCCCAGTATAGGGTGACATGCAGGCAGAGAAGAAAATGCCTTGCTCAAAAGCCTTTAAAGAAATTGTTGTTGGAATGGTTATACAGATTATAGAAAGGAAAGAAGGAGGTGTCTCTGCTGTGGTTAGTCAGAGTAAGTTCAAAGTTGGGACTTAGAGACACTGTGTGTTACTTTTGAAAAAGGCAGTAGAGAATCCTAACTACTACTGTTTGGGAAGTCAAATATCCAGTTCCATAAAACTGGGTAATGGAGCTCCATGACATGAAAGAATGCTTTAACAAGAAAGGAATTCTATACAGTGAACTATAATTTCAAAAACTAGGTCAATAAAAACATTTAATTTAATATCCCATTTTTTTAGATGAAGACCTGAAAGTCAATAAGGTGATGTTTCTTACCAAAATGGAAATGGGTAATGTTTTGGTAATGGAGTTGAGCTGGAAGAAAATCTGCTAATTATCAATGATTTAGGCAAAGTCAAATTTCCAAGAGTGAATAACACTAATTACATCCTGGAATGGAAGAAGTCTATTCCCTTATCCAATGATATTCTTTACTACCTCAACTGTGTCAGGATTTGGGAGAAAGTTAAATGTGCCAATCTTATCATGGTATTGGAACAAGGGTTATTAATTTATCTGCATGCTCTTATAGTAATGCCTCTGCTCTATATCACCTTTAACAACAATTCAATACTTTCATTTTAATGGCTTGAAGGTTGTTATAGTGTTTTTAGCCGGTGAAGATTATGAATCTCTAATCTTGAATACCCCATAAAGAAACTCAATAAATAATATCTGTACTTTGGTGCAAGCCAGCTCTCATGAAGTCTCAATGAATTGAATTCACACAAAACAATTTCTTCCATGTTCCAGGGCACTAATTGTTTTGTGGCAAACAACTTGTTTTAACCTCAGAAGAGGACTGGAAAAGAAGAAGGGGGAGAAAACATCTATGACATATAATTAACCTTGCAAATAACAACTGGCCAGCTGTTATATAATGCTTCATGCCAAATGAATAATAAAATTTCCTAATTTCATTCATTTTTCAAGGATAGTTCCAATTTTAAGTCAGATTCTGCAATTTTAAGGTCATCTAGAAACATTGACCAGCAAAAACACAGTTATGACAACAAATTCATGATTCTCTGTCATTCTTTCCATTAAAAACAATTCCAAATAATCTTGTTGGATTTTTCAACAAATTAAAATAAACTCTATACCCCAAAATATCACTTTAGAATACAAAAATCCTTTTAATTATCAAAGCATTAGTGTATGTCATTGTAACAAACCATGTTTAATAAGGCAGAAAAATGCAATTTTTATGTCCTTTAAAGTTTGTTGATGAATAAGAAAATAATTTATTATTTTACACGAGGGGTTTTTGAAGAAAAAGGGAAAGGGGAAGAAAATGAGACAGCAGAGGGATGAGAGATAAAGAAAAAGATGGAAAGGACAAAAGAAGAAAGGGAGGGAAGGGAAAAGAGATAAAGAAAGCAAAAAGAAAGAAGGAAAGAAAGAAGAAAGAAGGAAGTGAAGAGGAAAACAAAGAAGAAAAGAAGAATGGGTTAGACTTAGGAAAAAAACAAAAGAAAAGAGAGAGAAGGGAAGCAAAGGAAAGGAATAAATATGGAAGAGGGGAAAATGGAAAATAAACATTCTAATGTACTGGGTTCTTCTGAGTTCCTTAATCACAATTTCAATTGCACCACAGAACTCACTGTCTATCACTTTCAGAAAGTGAATAAGAATTTATATGCATCATAAAATGCTGTCCAATAAGTCGTTTTACAAGATTTATATACATATATTTAAGTCACTCTGTCCTTTGCCATGTACCTCCAATAAACCTTCTGATTCTCCCCCATCATTTCATGCCAAATGAAAAATGGTAATATTACCAAATTTGCAGTTAATTATTATGAAATATGACTCCTAATGATTTAACATCTTTGTTAAGAGCCCTTGGTAGCATGGAGTACAAAAGCTGGAAAACATCATTAAAGCTATCATTTACCCATGACATTTACATTTTGTTCACCGTCAAAGAAGTTAATTGACAAAGCACTTCTATACAATATTTATTGAGAAAATAGTTCCCTCTTATTGCCAGTTAGTTTAACATATTAAACTTTCATTTATAGTGTCTAACTTTTTATTCTCTTTAACTGACCTTGAAAGTGAGTTACATTTCCTTCCCTTTAAATTAAATTTATGGAAAAATAAGCTCTCCCATGACAAAGCAGTGTTCAGCTTAAAAGAGAGCAGCTTTCCATTCTGCTTTCCCTGATCTCATAAGCAAACGGGTAGTACAGAAATCTCTAATGAAAAGAGAAAATCTTGAACAAGAAAAACCTAACCCAACTGTTCTCTTTGTCCAAGGGGAAAAAAGGATCTTTTAAGGTGAACCTGCTCCTCTTCAGTCTAGTGCTATATTCAAAATTCTCCCCCACTCCCATTTTAAGAAGCTTTGGGTAGATCAGCTTAAAGGTTTTTATGCTTCTTTAATAACTACATTCCTTTTCAAATAAAAAAAGTCAGCATATCCTTTGGGATGTAACAGAATGAGAAGATTCACTGAGCCATCAAAATGAAAGTTTGCAGGTAGGCAACAGTGCCCACCCTGTGCCACAATGCCTACTTGACTCCATTGGCCTTCTGTGTGAAGTTGATTTATTAAATTTAATTCAGCAAGTATATATTGGGTACTATTATATTGTAGGTCCTAGGGTGGTAAAGTAAATCTTAAAGAAAACAAAATTCTTGCAAGCTGGAAGTTCATAGTCTAGTTATTTCTATGCCTGTGATTTCATTGATATAGAAAACTTCCAATGAGGACACTCCTCTACAAAGCTGATTGACAATTTTTTTTTCTGTAAATTATGGTTAAGAGAATTGCTTGGGGGTACTGATATGTGAAGTCAATTACCCAGCCTTACACAGCCAGAATGAGAATGATGAAGATCTTGAACTCAAGTCTTTCTGCCTCATGGGCAGGCTCTTGTTCCACAACTCCCTGTTGCCTTGCTTTTAGAGTCTGATGAAGTATCATAATAAAACTAGAATGTGAAAATGCATTCTTAGCAAACCACTGCTTGCTACCTAATTCTCAGGAAGGATAGAGAAAGGATGGCTTCATGAAAAAAATAATAACCAAAAGCATTTTTAAATAAGACTTTGAGGTTAGCAAAGCACTTTACAAGTTATCTCATTTGATTCTCACCACAGAAAAGAGAGTGAAGAGGCAGCTGCCTGTGAAAATGGCTGTTTATGTATTAATCTGAGACACTAGAGACTGGGATTGTCTCTGGAATAATGTAAAAGAGACTCCTTAAGCTATGTGGACAATTCATGCAAACCAATTTTGGATCTAAAACTGACTCTCTCTAGTTTTCTTTAAAGATATTCACAGCACTCACTAGTCTGAGAGGTTATTTCTATCATTGTCTTTATTATTATTATTGTTATGATCTCCATTCTTCAGATGAAGAAACTGCAGAAGAGAGAGGTTTAATGACTTACAAAGGTGATACAGCTAGTAACTGCCTGGGTCAGTGTTCAAAGTCAAGTCTTCCAGACTCCAAGTTCAAAACTCTGTCTATTGAGCAACCCAGCTAGGGGGGTAGTATTTGAAATTAATTCTTTTCATTCTCATGGGATCATTATCTTAGATATGGTGTTTCCAAATCCATCACAAGAAAGAATCAACAGTCAGTTAGCTAGAATTTATTTAGTGCCTACTATGTAATAGTCACTGGAAATTACAAATAAATGCAAAAGACAACCTCTGCTCTTAGCAAGTTCTTTGTCTAATGGAGTGAGTCCACATGCAAACAATTATGTACAAACAACACATATAGGATCAATTGGAAATAATGGAGGAAAGCCCTGGCATTAAAGGGGTTCATGCCTGATACCCAAGCAGATATTAGAAAAATTACTACCTCATGGTGTCATCAATAGGACCTGCAGTAACCAGATAAGCATAGGAATTTGGGGGTGACTGAAAAGCAAAAGAATTTGCATGCTCTCTGGGATGTCAAAACTGCTCAGGATTTCATTATGAAATATAGCAAAGTAAACATGTTAAAAATTTTTCCTCCCAAAGGGTCAAAAAGTACTACTTTATGACAGGATGAATAACAAAAGGCTAGACATGGTTGCTTGGTAGACAGAGGCTGAGACAGAGAGATAAAGAAAGGCAGGGATAAAGACAGTTGGGTGAGAGAGAGGGTGGGGGGGAGAGAGGGAGAGAGGGAGAGAGAGAGAGAGAGAGAGAGAGAGAGAGAGAGAGAGAGAGAGAGAGAGAGAGAGAGAGAAGGACAGACAGCTATGAGGCTTGGCTCAGTGTGGCCACATGGCATGGGGAGGTCCATCCTGATACAGAAGCAGCAGTGCTTCCTGTTAAATACCCTTCTGTGGTAGGGTGGGTAAGGGGTGGCACTTGAGGAATGGTTCTGCACCTTGGACCAGGTATCTTCCAATGGCAGTCTATGTACAAGGTCCCTTCCTGCCCCAAGGTGCTCCACCTCTAAGTTCAACATGCCATCCTTCCTGTCCTAAGTTTAAATGGAGGGGAATGAGATACAATCAACAAGGTCAGTTGCAGACAGGATACAATCAACAGGGGTCAGTTTACATCTCAGGAGCAAACAGACTTCCACAATTAACAAGATTTTTAACAGTATTAAACCTATATTCATAATTCTCTACATCAATGGTGTTGAATAGAGGTAGTCAGTGTTATTAAGGCAGAGTATCTTTATTGGAACTCCAGGTCTAGAAATACATCCTGCAAAATCCATTGCTTCTTTCAGTTGGTCAGAACAGTTTTACCACAACAAATTCTCATTGTTATTAGGGAGAAACTCGACATCCCAAACATAAATTCAAATTGTTAATCAAATTGGTAAAGGGAGTAGGTGATAATAAACTCCTTCCCAGAAAAAAGTTCCACTTGGCTTTTGTTCATAAAATTTCATTTAAGTTATATAAAAAACCAATTAAAAATAAAATTGATCTCTCGTGCTTTGTGAACCATTTAAACCAGATGTCACTAGTAATTCAAAGCTTCCTCACTGACATTAATTGTGTCTTCAGATGACCAAGACTGAAAAACAATAAAGATGAGTCTCATCATAAAATGATCAAGTTGCCAAGTAGAATGTAGTAACTAAATGAATGCAAATTTAACAAACTGTTTAGTACTACTCTTTAGTGCAATTCACCAAACCCTGTAAAAGGACCTACTGTGTGTAAAATAATTGAGCCAGGATTTTGGAATACGAAGAAAAAGGGAAAACCATTCCCTGCAGTCCTGTGGGACTGAATAGAACATATTTAGAAATAAATGACTTTAAGAAATTTGAGTTAGAAGAGAGTATTAAAAACTAAGAGAACCAGGAGAAACTTCCTGAAGGAAGTGAGCTGCTACCAAAAATTAAACTGAGGAAAAATAAGTTCAAGTCTCACTTCAGATCTAGAGTTAATTGGCCTTGGACAAGTTAATTAACCTCTCTCTGCTGCTGTTTTTTAAATCTATAAAACAGGAATAATAAAGCACTAACCTTATGGGGTTTTGTGATTAAATGAAATAATATGTAAAGAACTTTGCAAAGCTGAGCAATATACACATCAACTACATGCCATTTAGTGTGAATAACAAATCCCATGGTGTGATTGCAAGTATATGTTCAAGAATAAATAAGTAATCAGCTCTTTTGTAGGAAGTGGAATATGAACTGATACTTAAAGTGAATTAAGAATTCTAAACCTTAGATTTAGAATTTGAAAGGACTGACTTTAGAAATAATCTAATCTGACCTCATAATTCCTTTAAAAAAAGTATTATTATTATTATTATTGAATAAGTCTCCTTAAAATCTATTTCCCATTACCCTCTACTGAGGAAATAAGTTTTTAAAAATATCAGAAAATACATAGAACAATGCATTGTTCTATGAAACAAATTGCCACATTACCTATTGTCTAATGTATTTCTCTTTGAATTTTAATTTCATTAGTTCTCTATCAGGGCCAAACCTATAATTTCATAGATGATGAAAGAGGCCCTTAGAAACTGTCCCTTGTTCAAGGTCACATAGGTCACTGCAGTGACAGGGTGTGAACTTAGGTTCTTTGCCTCCATAGCCAGCAAGTTTTCCATTTTCCATTCTACCTGGGGGTGGGAAATGTGAGGAGGAGGAATATTTGTAAATGGAGAATGCCTGACTCACAGAAACTAATGATGGAACCAATTTCAGCAGCTCCTTTTGTTATTTTTGTTGAGTAATATTTTTTTTCCTTAGAAATTTGAAAGAGTCAAATCACTTGTAAAGATAAAGAATACTGGGACTCATAGTCTATTAGCTCTAGAAAGACCATAATTTAAGACTATTTCAAAGGACCAAGCTGTGTCCATCAACACAGGCCATTGGTCCCCCCCCCCCCCATGGGGTAAAGAAAATAGAGATAGAATGATAAAAATTTTTTTATTTCAAAGTAAAATTTTGGTATCAGTCAATGTATCTGGTTCTTCTAATGTTGAAATTAGAAGGGAGTTTTAGAAATTACCTAGTCTAGGGGTAGCTTGGTGGCGCAGTGGATAAAGCACCAGCCCTGAAGTCAGGAGTTACCTGGGTTCAAATCTGGTCTCAGACACTTAGTAATTACCTAGCTGTGTGGCCTTGGGCAAGCCACTTAACCCCATTTGCCTTGCAAAAAACAAAACAAAAAAAAACAAACAAAAAAAGAAATTATCTAATTTAGTTCTTTCATTTTACTGCAAAGAAAACATAAATATAACAGTTCTAATATATGTATATACACATACTATATACACACATATTTATTCATTTATCCTTATTCCTTATTCAGTTAATTAACATATATTTATTTGTTCTATTTCATTCCCTGCCATTTTATACCTATATTCATCCACTCACAAACACAAACACTTTAAATATCAGGGAAAGAAAAAGAAAGGCTAAAGAGGAAGGAAAATAAAATCAAAGGAAAAGAATGAAGAAGAAAAGATGGAGAAAAGGATAAGGAGAAAGATTCAGTAAACACCAGAAGGTAGATGTGATTAGAGGCCATTTCCTACTATATAAAATTGATTGCCTTTATATTTCTTTGGACTTGGTTTAATGTTTTAAAAAACATTAATAGACTTCACCAGTCTATCCAAGGAGTCCATATCATATACACACATAAATTTAAGAGCCTCTGATTTTACCTCTGCCTCCCTCAACCCTTTAGTCTGAGGAGAATTAGTTGCGCACAAATGTACAATATAATATATATATATATATATATATATATATATATATATTTTTTTTTTTTCCTTCATTCTCAAAGAAGACCATGACATCAAGGAGGTGATGTCATGACAGGTGCATGAATGGGATTTGAGTGAGGATTGCTGTCCTAAGTTACCAGCCCCACTTACTCCTCTGAAGCCTGTGACCAGATATGAATCAGGACAATTGAAAATGATCCAGAATGTGAGGCAATCAGGATTAAGTAACATGCCCAAAGTCACACAGCTAGTATCAAATATCTGAGGCTGGATTCGAACTCCCATTCTCCTGACTCCAAGGTCAGTGTTCTATTTACTACACTTAGCTGCCCCTACACATTAAAAAGACACCTACACCTATATCATATATAATATCAAATATATATTGTTGTTGGATAGTTTCAGTCATGTCCAATATTGTGACCCCCACTGGACTTTTCTTGACAGGGATACTGGAGTGGTTTCCTTCTCCAACTCATTTTACAGATGAAAAAACTAAGGCTAAGGGAGTTAGATGAGTAGCCCAGGGTCACACAACTAATTAGTGTGTGAAATCAGATTTGCCCAGGTCTTTCTGACTTCAAAAAAAAAAAGGCCTCCTTAATGCATAGTAGATTGTAAAATAGGATAATAGAGTCACAGAGTGTTATATGAGGTCACAGGAAGGAGCATTCTATTCTTATTAGGGAAGTTGAAACTAAAATCAATGCTTTATGGATTTGGAAGTATTTCGAAAAAATTAGGAAATGAAGTTCAGAAATTACATTCATAAGTAGGGAATACCATGAATAGAAGGAAAAAAGGCCTGAGTATTTACCAGATAAAATTAGAGTACTTTAGTTGGTTATAGAATACCACACATGAAGGGAAATAATAGAAAAGTAAAGAAATTCTAGGTTGTTGAGGGCCTTTAAAGTTTATCTAACGGACAATAGGGAGCTATTAAAAATTTTTGAGCAGCGAAATGACATAATACGAACTGTGCATAAGGAAAATTAATGTGATAATGATCTAAAAGGTAGTTTAGAAGGAGTTGAAAAGGGGTGCTGGGAGAGTAATTGGAAGTTTGTGGCAATAATTGAGTTGAGTGGAAATGAAGCCTGTGCTGTGGAAATAGAGGGAAAAAAAGAAGATCTCTGGGGATATTTAAAAAATCAAATCCATAAGACATCATAACTTATTTGATGTGGCAAGTGAAAGAGTGAAAATTCAAGGATAACACCAAGATTTCTAACAAATGAATGGAGGCACTATAGACAGACATAGTGAAATCACAAGTTTTTGAAAGGAAAAATTACAAGTTCCGAGTCCTTATGTCCACAGAGCATGGGGTCAGGAAGCAGGCTAGGTAAGACATAGAGGTTTGAGAGTCATCTCGATAATGATGATGGTCCAAACTGTGGTTGTAGATATGCATACTTTTTGTTTCTGCAAATATTCAATGCTGATTTGGAGGATTATCTTTTTAAATTGAGTTTTTTGTGAGAGAGGAGGAAGTGGACAAGATCAGTGATGAGAGGAATAAGAATCTTTCTGACTGTGACAGACTAGAGAAAAGTTTAGAAAACAAACAGGATGACATTTAATAAGGAGACAGGGAGGGAAATAAACTAGGGAATAATGGTTATTTATGCACCTGACAGGAAAAGTTCTAAAGGTTATAATGATGACAAACTGACAATGAGTTAGGTAGTGATAGCCAAAAGGAAACACTCTGACATACATTTGGAACATATACTGCAGTAATATATTCTACATTTTTGTTGTTGAGTTGTTTCAGTCATGTCTAAATTTCCATGACCTCCATTGGCATTTTACTGACAGACACTAGAGTGTGATTTGCATTTCATTCTTAGTTCATTTTCAGATGAGGAAACTGAGTCAAATAGGGTTAAGAGACTTGCTTAGGGTCACACAGTCAGTAAATATCTGAGGCAAGATTTGAACTCAGGTAGATGAGACTTCCTGATTCCAGGTCCAGCACTCTAAGCATTATGACATCACCTAGCTGCCCCATATCCTATATTAGTTAAATAATTATTAAAGAGTAATCACAATAGCTAGCATTTATATGGCAATTAAAGTTTGAAAAATGCTTTACACATGTTAATTCACTTGATTTTCACAATGACCCTTGAGATAGATACTATTATAATTCTCATTTTACAGGAGAGGCAAGTGAGGCTAAAATAGTTGACATGAACTACCCAGGGTCACAAAACTAATAAGTATCTGAGGCAGGTTTAAATCTAGGTCTTACTGGCGAAGAGTCTTGCTTTCTACTGACTGTGTCTCCATTTTGAGGGAAGAACTGGGTTCCTAGGAAGATGAAGGAATTGGAGACAGTTCAGGAGGAAAACTTAAAATACTAGAATTTTTCTAGATGGGAAATCTAAGAGGTATGCCTAAAAATCTTCCATTTAATAAACAGTTATTGCTAGGTGCTGACATAGAATTAATAGAATACAATCCCTGTCCCCAAGGAATTTATAAGCTGGAAGAGGATACATGAAATCTGAAAAAATAACTATAATAAAAAGAATACACTAAAATAAAAAAAAGAGGAATAGATAATAATAACTTACACTAAAATATCAGCTTAAGGTTTACAAAATGCCTTCTTGGCAACAATACCAGGAGACAGAGGAAACATGTTGAAGTGGATAAAACATTTAATTAGAAGCTGGTAGACCTGGGTTTGAGGGCTAACTGTTTCTGGTTCTATTACCTGGGGCATGCATTCAACTTTCCTTAGATTCTTTTGTAAAATGTGGATAAAAATAGCATGTGCCTCACTGGCTTCTTGTGGGGCCCAAATGAGATGGTAGAGGCAAAGCTTTTTACAAACAATCAAGCAATATATAAATGTCAGCTTCTGAGGGATAAGTAATGCATTATACATGTTATTACTCCTATTTTATAGATTACAAAACTGAGACCTTCAGAGGTTAAGTGACTATGCCTGGAATTACATAGCTAAAAAGCTAAGTTTCAGGATTCAAACTCTTAGAAATCCAGGGCTCTCTTCATTACATCATGCAAAGTACTATATGATAATAAACTAGGGAAAGGTCATTTCACACTGGGACTCACAGAAGGCTTCTCATGTTTTTCTCTAGCTTGACTGACAAGATAGCATAAGAAAGCAGGATGAATCAGCCAAATAAGAGGTTTATGTTAGAACACAGCTGCTCAGTCTCTGTGGGGACAATTCTTACATTGGATGATCCTTTAAAATAGCCAGCAGAAGTTGCAGTGAGGCCTCCAAAACAGTTGGCTCTCTTTCTCCTTCCACACACACACAAACACAAAATTCCTAGCAACAAGGATGAAACTTTTTTAATGGGTTGTTCATGTAATTTTCTTGGAGACTTAAAAATAGGCTTTAGGTTACAGTGGGTCTGTGATGGCTTTCTGTTTTAGGGTCTGTCCTAAGGACATAAGTAATTGCTATTTTTGTCTTTCTAGACATATCAGACACATCATTACTCATTACAAAATCACAACATACCATTTGACAATGGCTCCATACTTCACTGTGCTAAATGTTTGATACATATTATTTCATTTTGTCTTCCCAACAAATCTGCAAGATAGGTGCTATAATTATCTCTAAGTTTGGAATTGAGTCAATTTTTTTTAAGTAAATTGTCCAAAGTCTACTTATTTTGTCTATTTGTTTTTTATTATTTTATTTTTTCCAATTACATTTTTAATTTTTAACTCCCCTTTTTTAAGGTTGAGGTCCATGTTTTCTCCCTCCCTCCCAATACTCCTCATTGAGAAAGCAAGAAGCTTTACTTAGTTTACACATGTGCTAAAACAATTCCCTATTAGCCCTATTGTGAAAGAAAACATAGAAAACAAGGAAAAATAAGTATGCTTCAATCTGCTTCCAGACTCCATCACTTCTTTCTCTTTAAGTGGATATCATTTTCCAACATAAGCCCTATGTAATGTCTTAGATCATTTATTGGCTTAGAATAGCTAAGTCATTCAGTTGATCACCACACAATATTATTGCTAGAGTATACATTGTTCTGGATCTGCTGTCTTCACTTTGCATCAGTCCATGACCATGGTCTATTTCTGAAACTGAATTTAAACTCATATTTTTTTTTAAATTTTTTTAAAGTTTTTGCAAGGCCATGGGGTTAAGTGGCTTGCTCAAGGCCACACAGCTAGATAATCATTAAGTATCTGAGGTCGGATTTGAACTCAGGTACTCCTGACTCCAGGGCCAGTGCTCTATCCACTGTGCCACCTAGCCGCCCCAACTCATATCTTTTTGACTCCAAGCTCATCACAACTATCTATTGGGCCATCTAATTACCCCCAATTACCCATGCACCCTACAGAATATCAAAGTGGTAATTTTAGATTATTTTCTCTGCTTGGACTCCTTAATGGGTGCCTGAAATTTCTTCCTCCAACTAAAGGGAAAAGTTTCTTTTCGATAAGTTTATTTACCTTTCCTTGTACATTTACTTTGTCATTTTATGTGGTACTGCCCATATTTACTAATCTGGTCAATTTATTGTGGGGAGAAGAAATAGAAGCTCTTTTGCCAGAGTGATGTCACCAGCTCATGAATAAATATCTATGTCAAAGCAAATAGGATTTCATGATTTTAAGTAAGAACCAAATTCTTTTGTATTCTGTAATTTTGTTACATAAACCACTGATTAAAACAGCTAGATCATGAAGTTTGGACTTTTAATAACTTATGAAGACTTTTGTTTTCTGAGCATTGCAAGGAATTTAATTTGATTACCTCAAATCATAGGAATTAGAATACAGTAATTAACCCTTAATAACTAGGCATTTGCTATAATGATGATAATAAAACAATTATTATTTATATTTAATATGAGGCCCTACATATGCCCTTACATGCAGATAACATTGTGATTATAAACAGAATTTGATAGAGGCTCCTTAATGAGGTTCACAGCCATTTAAAGGAGGTCAACCTAAAAATCTTCATAGAAAAAACCAAGTGGATGAATAATAATATTTCACATTTCTAGAGGACTTTAATTTTTGCCACGTGATTTTCATGAATTATTTCATTTTCCCATACTACAACCTAATGAGATGCTATTATTAATCTACATTTTATATTTGAGGAAAGTGAGACTCTGAGAGGTTTAGAACCTTTCCTAAAGTCATAGAATTAATAAATATCTGAGGCAGAAATTAAAACTGATCTTCTTAACTATGAGCCCAGTATCCTATTTGTAAAGTTAGTTTTGGGGATAAGACTCGCAGTTGAATATTACAGTTTAGCAGAATACAATCAGTTTACCAGAGCATAATTCTCAGCTAAAAAGTTCTTACTAGTCTGATTTTATTCTTTGAAGGCATTTTAATATTCAAGAGTCTCAAATTACAATACAAATTGCTCAAAGAGGGCAGTCTTTGACTCATTATTTGAGTCTTGACTCATTATTAGCTAAAGGAATGAGATGAACTATGAGCTTCCATTCAATGAAAATAAGATAGGAAGATTCCACAGCTGGAGGGAGAGTCTCCAGCTCTGTAGAGATGGAAGGTACTTTGATCTCAGGACAGTGGTATTTTTACATTTAAACAGGTGCTTTCCTGTTCAAAATGGCTGCAAATCTTGACTGGTATGGATGTTTGAATATAGAGAAAGGTATACCCTTGAGACATATTTAACTGACAAAACTTTGTAACTGTGTGTGGGAGGTGTTGGAAAAGGAAAAGTCAAGGAAGAATATGAAGTTATGAACTTGGGCTTCTCATAAGAATGGTGGTGAACATGGAAGAAATGTGAAAGTTTGGAAGAGGAGTAGATACAGGTCTGTATCTCTTTCTCCTCTCCCACAGTATCAGATTAATTTTAATGCAGTTTAAATATTCATTTTATACATTGGAATAGTAATGAATCTAAAATAGGGGCCAGATCTTCCATCAGGAATATCATTAGTGACTTTAAGGAATATATTATGGAATCAAGATATTCTTAAAGCCAAGCTTGCTCCTTTGCTTATTTTTCTTCTATGGCTTTTTATGAAAGCAATCTTTGGGTGTCAATGTATTTGAAGGGTAGTTAATTTTGTCCTTGTTGGCAGCCATCCTTCTACTGCTGATTTAAAATCCCCACTCTTGAAGCCATTCTAAGAGTCTAGTTCTGATGTATAAGATATTCATGGAACAAAGCAATGAGAGTAAGTTCAAATTCTTTTTATCCCCCAGGCAGAGTATATTTCAGTTTCTTTATCTCAGGTTACTGGTAGCAAGTCTTCATTAAATCTAAAAGAAAACATGAACAGATTGTGAGTCCTCAGAATTCAGCCTGAAAAGATTATGATTATGCAGATACAATGAAATATTGGAATAGACCTGAAGGTCATCAATTTAAGACCTATATGGTTTCCATGTTTTGGGCCTTTCTAAATCTGGATGTCCCAATAGCATCAATTCAACAAAATACCCATATTTTAAATTTTAATTGGTTATTTGGGTTTTTTTTTTAAGGATTTTAGGTTCAAGGCAATGCCCTTGCCCAAGATCTCACAGCTTGGTAATTATTAAGTGTCTGAGGCTGGATTTGAAGTCAGTCCTCCTGACTCCAGAACTGGTGCTCTCTATTCACTGTGCCACCTAACTACCCCAACTTTGGTTATTTGTATAAAGTTTGTATTTTTCTGAACAAATGTTCAAAAGAAATTGCATTAGAGGTATAATCAGACATTTTGGCACTTGGCAAATTTTTCACAAAATTGAGGTCCAGAAACATGAAATTTGCTGCCTTTGATTTTTAAGGGAAATTCAGTTAAACAATGGAGCTTCCTGGGGGGTGGGAGTACAGAACTGAATTCAGGTAGCTAGATGCTAATTTGTTTCTTTTTTTCCCCCTTAACTTCTAAGGGAATTAGACTTGGAGCAGTTAGATGGATAAAGTACTGGACTGCAGTTAGGAAGACCTAAGATCAAATCCAGCCTGACACTTAGTACCTATAGGACACTGGGCAAGTCATTTGCTCTCTTTTTGCCTCAATCCACTGGAAAAGAAAATGGCTAACCACTTCAGTATCTTTATTTCCTTTTTGGAGGGGGGCAAGGGAGTGTCACAAAAAGTTGAACAGGACTGCAAAACAATAATCACAAGGGAATATAAGTGCAATCAGTACACTAGAGTAAAACCATGTTTACCCAAACCAATTCTACCTAGGTAACTTCAGTTTTATCATTGTTAAACAAAGTATCAAATTAAATTGCTGACTTATTTTCTGAAAACATGCTTCATATATATATATTTCATATATATATATATATATATATATATATAACCATCAGGATTATCTATAAACTTTTTTTTGTGTATGGATGTTGTGTATGGAGATAATAAATTCTTTTTTGTAATCTCAGGGGCTAAATTTAGCATTGGGTCAGATTATTAGGTTTTCTGAATGGAGGGCAAAACTTCAACTGTGATTTTTTTTTTTAAATCCTCCCTACTCTTTCTAGTGAGGAAGGTTCAAACTTCCTAATTCAATGATTATATAAGAAGAATTGAACTAAGCATTAAATGGCTTATTGAGAGAGATTCAGATATTTTAAAATAAAACACAAAGCATGAATCAGAATTTAATCCTAGTGAAATAATCCCAAATGAGCATGGAAATCTTGGAATACAGTTATTCAGTTGGGCACAACTCTTCATGACCACATGGACCACACTATCCATGAGGTTTTTGTGGCAAAGAAGTTGCAGTGGTTTGTCAGTTCCTTCTCTAGTGGATTAAAGCAAACAGATGTAAAGTGACTTGTCCAGGGTCACACATCTAATATGTGTCTGAGACTGGATGTGATCTCAGGTCTTATTGACTCCAGGTCTAGCCCTCTATTCACTAAGTCATCTGATGACTTCTATATCTTCAGATACAGAAGAAATAATTCCTTTTCTCAATATCCATGAGGGATCATGCTATGTTTTTCTGTGCTATAGAAAATCAGAAATACTGGGCTACATCTGAAGAATTTTAGTTAAGGAATAGGTCAGAAAATTCAGGCATCTTGTCTAGGTTTGAGTGGTTTTCTTGTTCTATATACTGTTTACTTTAATTCTCATATGATTGCTATTGAGATTTTAAATTTCCTTTTAGCATGTGAATAAACTCAAGAAATTTCAACCTTGTAGTCAGAGAATGTGGGGAGAAGAAGACAAAGATGCTAGCATTCTGTATCCATTTATGGTCCAACTGCAGAAGAAGGGAAGAGATAAATAAGGATTAGAGCAATTAATCCTGACAGTACTTCAGGTGGAGTCATGAATAAGAAGTTCATATGACTTGGGTGGGGTCTACTTAAGATTGAGAAATCTGGGAAGTTTAACAAAAATGAGTAAGATAAAGGCTTGGGCTCGAGGACATAGTCTTTCAGATGAGTTCTAAGGTTCAGATAAGTTCTAAAGATGAGGAACTTGATTCACCAGGAAGTGACAAAGATCAACAAGGTTTATATCCCAGGACAGATGTTCATAGAGTAAAAGGATACAGAAAATGTCAAATAGGTAGTATTTGTCTAAAATTTTGAAATGCATTGACTATGTATGTCATTGACATGCAGGGAATTTGCAACAAAGTAAAAATATATGACTACAAAGTCATGTAGAGCTTATTAAAAATTTTGCCCCATTCTTCTCTCTTTTCAATTGTTCTAATCTGCCCTCTCAGCACTGCAACTAGATAGCATCATATCTCAGCAAATGTATGAGATAGTAATAGATGGTATTTATATAGGACCTACTATGTATTAGACACTGGTAAAATGCTTAATAGATATTGTCTTACTTTTTCTTACAACAAGTTTAAGAGTTAGATACGCTTATTCTCCCTATTGGCAATCTAAAATACTTTGACTTTGGGAAAAGGGAGTGATCAGGTGTTTCTCTTTATCCAGAAAACAATCTTGCATGATATTCACTCCTGATTTATGTACATATAATCAATTCTGCAAGGGATTTGAATGTATACCTACACCTATACATATATAGATATAGATGTGTACATATCTATGAAGTGTATATACAAATTTGAACCAATAACGTAATTTGCTCCATTGTTAGTGCTTAAGTGACCTTTCAATTTTAAGTCAAGGTTGGGCAAAATGAGACAATGGCTGTGCTTTTGAACAGTCCTTTCTTGGTTCCTAGCAGGAATATTAGGTAGGAAGCAATAATAATAGACCACCATCCAACTGATAGCTATAAGGCTGGTGCCCTCTTACTTGGTGACTGTGTCAGCCTGTAGACTAACAATATTTACTAGTCCAAACTCAATGAACCCTTCTCTTTTACTTCCCTTCTTGATCATCCTGTCCTCAATCTGTGCCTTCCTTCCTACCTGTACCAAGATTTCACTTAAATACTCTCTCTCTTGTAACTATTACCTGGGGTTTAAGGATAAGCAACTTACTCTGTCATAGGTCTGGGGGTCATCACTGAGCACCTCTCATTTCTCTTTACTGTATATAAGTTGAAGCAGCACAATTCATCTCTAGGTTAGATTTGACCACAACTTGTATACTGTGTCTGTGAGCTCTGGATCATACCTCAGAGATAGTGACAAGGAAAGAGAGATGATGCTTCCAGTCCCACAGGCACCTCCTTTCTATGTTGCTTATCCTGGCTTCATCTAACACTTATGTCACTCCCTTTCACCATGTAGTCTGCCCATTTACATATATAACCTGGTCTAATCCAAGACACAGCAGCCTCCTTACTTTCTAGCCCTATAAATATGTTAATAGAAATGCTTATTCAGTTAGCCCCTAATCAGCTCAGCTGTTTCTCATAGATCTGAGGCAATGGAATTTGCCTCAGCAGAATCTTGCACATGCTTGTACATCAGCATTTACCTTTTCCCTCTGGCCTGCAGCACCTCATTCTCCATACTGTTCTGACATTTCTACTTCTCAACATCCTCATGATGAGGATGAATAAAAATAAACAACAATAGGACATATATTGACTGATTTCTGGAGGGTTTGACCTATTGCTTTTTATTGGTAAACTTGGTCCCTCTTCTCTGCTGGTGGACAGGAGTGTTAGTATACAAAAGATTTAAACTACATTTTTGTGACCATTTCAATCAAAATGGTACACAACTCCTCAGTGTAGTGATTAGACAAAAGCACCAAGGACCATTTTTTTTAACTCACATGTGCCTTCCAAGAACATCAATGAAATGTATTTTTATTAAAATAAACAAATAAGGAGATGTAACATTGTGATAGAGAGCTGACCTCAGAGTTAGGAAGACCTATTTTCAAGTCTCATATACTGGAGTCTGACCCTAGGCAAATTACTTAAATTCTATGTGCCTGAGGCTACTCTTAGATACCAATTAGTTGTGCAGGTATTACTATATTCAGGTAAAAGACATTACTGATACTAATGAAATCATAACTCCCTACCTCCCCCACCAAAAAAAAATCAAAAGAACCATTCTATTGGATGTCAGAGTATGAATGGTAGAATTGTTACAAACCATGAAGCATGCCATCCCTGTTAGTTAACCCATGTTTTTGCCAAGATTTTATGGAGCAATGAAACTCATTCTAACACCAGCGAAAATTAACGCCATCATGCCTCAGAAATGTGCGATTTTTTTTTGTGGTGTAAAATTAACTGGGCATGACAATTCTTGATCATCACTTACACCACACATTAATCAGTGTCTTCACTAACTAAGCATGCAGAAACAAGCTGTGGGTTTTATAGAAATCTAAAAAGGCATTTTTGAGTGACCATTATAACTGACCACAAAATGGTGGGAGGCCTTTCTAATCTTCATTTGATAAATTGCATAAATTGTCTTTTGGTTTTGTTATTCCACACTGCTTGTTTTTAAGGTTATTTGTAAATTCCTTTAGGAGGTCACTAGAAGATTCATAAGAAATAAATTAAGAAACAAAGTGAAAAAATACAAGTCTAATTTGATCATTAAATTTTGGAATTTATTATATCAAGAATAAATTCACAGAAAAGAAAAGCAAAATTGTGTAAACTGAATTCAAGAATTTTCCCATTTTATTCTTTGCTCATTTGCTCCCTACACTGCTATCAGTGCTACAGAATTGGCAACTTGTTTTAGAAAGTGAGGGTAGTCTAAACTCTCTCCAAACTCATTGTCTTTCTGTTAAAGGACAGTAGGCAGCAGGCCTGTATATCTCCCCTGCTTCCAGGCTCTCTCCAATCCATCCTCCAGGCTGGCCCCAAAGAGATCTTTCAAAGGCACAGGTCTTTCTCTATTGATTTGGGATACAATATAATTTTCCTAGGCTGGTATTTAAAGTCCTTTGAATATGGATGCCAACTTTCCTTTCTAAGTAGTATTTCATGTTTCCCTTCACTCACTAGACATTTCAACCAAACTGCACTTTTAGCTTTTCCCCAAAGTGGGGGTTTTATAAATGCTTATTGATAAATTGGTATTTCCCCTTCCACCTCTAAGCATTTATATAGTTTGCCATACCTAGAAGACACTCCCTTTTAATTATGCCTGACTGAATCTTTATCTTCCTCTCAGGCTTAATGAAATCCAGTTCAATTTAATTTATAAAACATCTATTAAACACTGACTAAGTAGAAGGCATTGTACTTGGTCCAGGTAAGAGTTCACACATGACTTACTCTGCCCAGGGTCACACAGCTAGAAAATATTTGAAACCAGATTTGAACTCACAAAGAAGAGTCTTCTTGCCTCCAGGCCCAACCTAGACATTATCTATCTGTCATCTATCTATCTATCTATCTATGTTATATTCGCCCCCATATCCCTTCATCATATAGTCTTCCTGAGGACAGATGTTGTTTCATGCTGATGTTTTTATATGAACTGCCATGTGCTGCAAATTATAGACACCAAATTTTTTTTTTAATTAAGGACTATGCATTTCACTTGTGGATATCTCTTGATACATTACCTTTTTCTTCCACAAATTTTATGATGAAATTTTATTTGTGCCTTTTGTGTCATTGATAAAAATGTTGAATTGGAGAGAAACAAATACTGAACTCCATATGAGCTATGAGGAAAAGCTCTTTAACCTTAAAGGGATCTATAAATATAATGAATTGTTTTTATTACTGTAAACTTATACTACAGACCTTCCTTCAGACTGCCATCAATTTGTTAATTAAGGCTTTTGGGTAAAGGTTGGTTGACCATCTAGAAATCCATCTGGCCCAAATTTCTCTAAATTATTCATTAGTATGCCATGAAAAATAGTAAAAAACCTTGCTGAATATACTAAATGGGTTAATATTAATACACATTATTATAACATTTTATGATCTACCAAGTATTTACCTACATCAACCCAGTGAGACAGAACAAATAATAATTTAACTTTAGAAATAAGGAAACTGAGACCCTCAGAGGTTAAAAGATTTACTCAAGGTCATACAGCTAATAAATGTCTGTTGTGTAATTTGAACCTAAGTCTCCTGACTCTAGGTCCAGTCCTTGATCCATAAAACCACACTTTCATTCCCCCAATCTACTATTTTAAAAAATCAGATAAGAAAATGAAATGATTAATTTCTCAAATGACTCATCTTTATTGAATGGACCTTTGAAGGTCCATTGTCTTTCTTTGTGAGTGTTTATTAATCAGTTTTTTAACAATCTGTTCTGAAATTTTGCTTCGTATTACCTTAAAGATCTCAATTATTCAGAAACTATTCAGATTTGTCATCATTCTCATTCTTTTAATTTCTCTGTTCCCAAACAGTGGCTTAGTTTTCATCAGTGATCCCCAAAACCTCAGTTCTTTCAGGGCCCTGTGATACATTTAATCTAGACATTTAGGATTGTTGGTGTATCTTGTTTAACTATCTCTTTGCTTGGGTTCAATTGCTGTTAAATTGTTCTGACCTTTCCAATTCTAAGATTATTTTCCTTGAAAGTAAAGATAGATGAAGATTAAGGGTTGAGTAGCTGTGGACACTATTATCTACTACACCAATTTATCTCTCATTTCCAACTCTCACTTTTCTTTTTATTTCATTTAATTTTTCAATTACATGTGATGAAAGTTTTTAACAGTCATCCACTTGCATTTTTATAAGTTGTTATCTGTTTCCATTTTATAGGAGAGTTCATCCTATTCACATTTACAGTTATGATACTAAATCTTTATTTCCCTCCATGATGTTTTTCTCCATTTGTTCTTTTCTCTTTCCTTTCCTCTTCTAAGAATAAGATGTTTAGCTCTCTTTCACTTATATCTTCACCTTCCCTTTTATCAATTACTTCTTCCCTCTTCTTTCCCTTTCCCCTGTCTCTACTTCGCTGTAGGGTAGAACAGATTTTTAAATCCAATTGGAAATGTATATTATTTCCTCTCTTGACCAAATCTATTGAGTAGGATTTACTCAGAGTTCATACTCTCCCCTCTTTCCCTCTACTGTAATAGGTCTTTGTGCCTCTTCACCTAGTGTTATTCATCCACTAATGCCTAGCCTTCTCCTAGTACAGTCATTTTGGGTTTTTTTAGGTTTTTGCAAGGCAAATGGGGTTAAGTGGCTTGCCCAAGGCCACATAGCTAGGTAATTATTAAATGTCTGAGACTGGATTTGAACCCGGGTACTCCTGACTCCAGGGTCGGTGCTTTATCCACTGCACCACCTAGCCCCCTAGTCGTTATTGTTTTAATCCTGGGCGATTCATACAACCCCTTTGTCAAAATATACTCCCCTTATCTATCCTGGTAGAAATACTATTCTCAAAAGTTGATTGATTGATTGATAAGTAGGATTGCCTCCTAGTCACTAAATACTTTTCCCTCTTCTGTCCCATCAGAAATACACTTTTCAAGTCATAAATCACATGAAATTATACCCTCCCTCCTTTCAAGCACCCTCCAAGGACACACAATCTTCATAAGCCAAAGCAAAATACAAAAACAAATCACCTCATGAACCCCCTCAATACACTCCCTCCAATTATAGCCAAAGCATCAAGCAAAGTCAAATTGCTTCATGATCTTTTCATGACCAGTCCCCCTAAGTACATTCTTTCCCTCCATCTCTATAGTACTCTAATCCAAGACCTAAATCCTTCCCTAACTATAGTATCAGGCAAACTCTCCTTCTGTCCCTTTAGCTCTCCAGTCATAGTAATAATACCCTTGTTTACTAAAGAATGTATTAAGAAAAGATCACTTCCTAATCTATTTATGTCCAACACTTCTAAGTACACTCCCATACTCTGGCCCAATTATATTGCAATCCTTCTTAACTATAGTATTTAAGCAAAATAAGATCACTTCATGATTTAATTATGCACAGAGCTTTTAAGAACTTTCCTTCCCTCTGTCTCTGTATGAAATACCATCCTCATAATCAACATTGCATTCATGTCTCATTTGCATACATATCCTCTAAGTAGAGTCCCTTCGAATATCTTCAACCCTTTAACTATCCTAAGAAAAATAAAATCCTTAAGAGTTACAGGTATTATCTTCCCTTGTAGGGATGTATACAGTTTAATGTTCTTGATTAGCACTTTTTTCTTTCCCCTTTTCATTTACCTTTTTATGCATCTCTTGAATCTTGTCCTTGAAGATCGAATTTTCTATTCAGTTCAGTTTTGTTATCAGAAAATTTTGGAAATTCTCTATTTCATTGAAAGTCCATCTTTTTCCCTGACAGGATCTGCTAATTTTTGCAGGTTAGTAAATTCTGTTGTAATCCTTTGCCCTCTGCAAATCATATTCTGAAATATCATATTCCAGGCCCTTCGATCCTTTAATGTTGAAGCTGATAAGTCTTGTGTAATTCTGATTATACTTCCTTTGTATTTAAATTGATCCTTTTTTGGTTATTTTCAGTATTTTCTCCTTTAGTGGAGAATTCTGTAATTTGGCTATGATACTGAATGATTAATCAATGAAGCTCTTCCATGTCCCTAGTATAACCTAAACAAAAATAGTAAAACAAGTTAGGGGCATAGTGATCTTGTAGTAAAATACTTGTATAATTGAGAACCTAGCCAGTCCCTGATAATGAGGGGAGTGTTTACTGGGAACTTGGCCAGTCCTGTAAGCATAGTTCCTTTTCTTCAATTATCTGGAGCAGAAACCTCTATCCTGAAACTTGATCAGTTTCAGGATGAATCTTCTGGATCCAGAGTCAGATACTTGGCACCATGCTTTTTTTGTTCATAATCCTATAATTATACAAACCTTGCTCAGTCCCCTTTGGGATCTCACCCATGGAGAGGACTCTCCTGATTGGGACTGGGAAAGGGACTGATTGAAATTCAAACTTCTTCCTGAGCCTGAGGTTTTCTTTCATGAGTCAGAGTTTTCCCTGGTCCCTTTGTTTGATAGGTATAGCTTTCTATCTCTTTTGATTATCTTTGATAATCTTTTCTATCTCTTTCATTATCTTAATTACAATTATTATACTTATAATACTCTTAGGAATCATTAGTTATTATTATTGTAAACTTTCTGTGACTTTACCTTTGTTATAAAAATAATACACTACTTTGTATTTTCCCCTTCTGGAGTTCATCTTTCTGTAGTTGCAAATCTGAAGTAAAACCATTAATCAGACAGATATTCCTTGGAGTTTTTAATTCTAGGGTCTCTTTCTGTAGGTGTTCTTTCAAAGACTATTTTATCTCCTTAATCTAGTTTATTAGGACAGTTTTCCCAAGGTAAATTCCTGAAAGATATTTTCCAGGCTTATTTTTTGATCTAGACTTTTGAGTTGACTAATAATTTGTTAATTAACTCTATTTTCCAGGTTGTTTGTTTTTCCTAAAAGGTACTTTACATGTTCTTCAATTTTTTCAACCTTTTGATTTTGCTTGTTGGAATTGTGTGGCTTCATAGACTCATTAATTTCTATTTGTCCAATTCTAAATTTTAGGGATTTATTTTATTCAATTAGATTTTGTGTTTCTTTATCCAGTTGGTTAATTTTACTTCTAAATGAGTTTTCTAAATGTTTTCCTTTTCCAGTTGTTAATTTTACTTTTTGAAGAGTTATATTCCCTTTCCAGTTGGTTGATTTGATTTTTATGTGAGTTGCATTACTTTTCCCATTGATAAGTTTTACAGTTTGATGAGTTATATTCTTTTTCCAGTTGGTTATTTTTACTTTTAAAGGAGTTGATTTCTTCAGTCAATTTTTCATAATTATCTTGCATGGATCTCATTTTTTCTTCCTATTTTTTCTTCTTCCTCTCTTCTTTGGTTTTTAAAATCTTTTTTTAAGCTCTTCCATGAGATTTGGATTTGAGTCCATTTCATAAACTCCTTTGAGATTTACCATGCAGGTAATTTATCATTATTTTCTTCTTCTGGGATAGCATTTTTATCATCTCTACCTGAATAGTAGCTTTCTATGGTTAACATTATGTTTGATTTTTTCCTCATTTTGATAGTTGAGTTCTGATTCTGGAGTATAGGAAGTAGAGTCCCAAGCTTTTTAAGCTGGAACTAGGGTCTGGACCCTGACTTATTGCTTGCTGAGGTGTTGCCTATACAGTTGAAGCTATGCCTATGCAGAGGTTTGTTTCTTCCTTTATATCCAGCTTCTGTATATGCAGTGTTTTGTTCCCAACTCCCAATTGTCTGTTACCCCAATATTCCCAGGGCTCAGACTTTGTCTAGGGTTGAGTGCATCCTTGGTAGCCTACTTTCTAGCTGATTCAGAACCTAGGCTGCATTGTGGCTAGAAACTTCCCATTAACTTTTCCACTTTCCTGCCTAGCTGGACTCTATTTCCCCCCCTTTCCCCAATATTCAGATCTTCATTGAAGATCCTTCAAGATAGATGTCTACAGTTGAGAAGGTGTTTGCTCTCTCTCTCTTTCTTTTATTTTTTTTGGTGGAATCTGTAGCTTGAATGTATGTGTAGAGGTTTCATTTAATGTTGTATGGGGAAAAACTCTGGGAGCATACTAGCTTCATGTTGCCATCTTGGCTCTCTCCTGGAAGTGATCTCTCTCACATTTATTTCAATCTCTTTCTTTATTGACAAGCCCTCACTTTATCTTTATGTCTCTGCCTACTGTCAGCCTATATCTATTCTGCCCTTTGTAAACTAAACTCCTAGAAAAGGATATCAACAATAGGCGTTTCTATTTTCTCCCTCTTATCTTAATCCCCTACAATCTGCTTTCTGACCTCATCATACCTTAAAAACTACTTCCAATAGTCTTTTCTCACTCCTTATCCTCTGATTTCTTGACAGCCTCTAATACTTGT
This sequence comes from Macrotis lagotis, assembly GCF_037893015.1. Classification (NCBI taxonomy): domain Eukaryota; kingdom Metazoa; phylum Chordata; class Mammalia; order Peramelemorphia; family Peramelidae; genus Macrotis; species Macrotis lagotis. Next base: position 175,147,550 of record NC_133658.1, on the reverse strand, counting down.
TGATCTATCTCCTTCTTGATACTCTCTTCCCTCTAGGTTTTTTAGGATACTCCTCTCTCCTCTTTTTCTGTTTCCTTTTTTTGGACCCTCATCCTGATTAATTGATTGATTGATAATCAAAATTTGATCCTGTTTATGTGAGCATATATAATATATATAATATATATATATATATATATATATATATATATATATATATATATATATATACACATATAAAATCCCTTAACTGCTGCATTTTTCTTAGAGGTATGTCATTCACAATCTCTGCTACATGCTGGTCTTTCTAAGTCATTCACTCCATCATCTAATTCTCTTTCTTTTCCTTTCCCAATTTTCCAGGTCAAGTGACCCTGCTTGGGATTCAAAACATTCAATCAATTAGGTTTTGTTAAGTGCCTACTATGTCTCAGGCATGAAAAAAAGCAAATTCCCTGACTTTTATCAGCTTATAATATAGTGGGGAAAGACTGCACACAAAATGAAGCTGATAGGGGTTGGAGAGGAAGGTACTATGGATGGAGACATAATGAAAAAATCCAAAGGAAAATAGACAAGTGGGAAATGAAGAGATTGCTAGCTTGAGAACTCTCTTTTACTGACGTTTTTAAAAACATATTTCTGTTCTGTCCTCTAATGGGAGAGATTCCATGGGTAGAGGGTACTGATGAGGTATGAATACCAAAGCTGATGTAATTTTGTGGAGTGATTAGGTTTCTGTTGGCATAATTGAGGAATCCAAAGGAATGCAGCCTGGTGGGAAATATGGGCGATAAAAAAGGAGTCCCTCCTTTATAAACTGAAGTGAATATGAAGAAAGGAGAAAAAAAAAGGTTATATATTGATATGTATATGTAATGGATTGGAAATTTGAATAGGAGTTAAGAGATCTGGGTTCTAATCCTAGCTCTGCTTCTAAATCAATATGTTATATTAGGCAAATCATTTACCCTCTCTGTTCCTGACTCATTTCATTTGGAAGATGAGTGTGTTAGATTGCAGGGTCCCTTTAGCTCTAAAATTAAGCTCTCTACATTCAGAATATTTAAACATAAGGGACTTATAATGCTAAGAATACCTGGTACAAAAATAAAAATTCATAATGTAAAAATTGGAAGAGCAGAATTGAAGTTTCTTTCTGGGTTACTGACTTCCCTCAATTTCAGATCATTTCAGTGCTTTGTGAGTGAGTTCACCACATAAAGTTTGCCAAATTTAAATTCGAAACTCTACTGTCATTTTTTATTCTGCTTAGATTTAAGAGAGAATATAAGGTGCCTGAAAAGTCATATTGCAGTTTTAAGTTTTGGCAGTTTAAAATTGCATCAAGGTTTTTGGGATAGCTTGTATATATATATACAAATAATCCTGCATATGTGAATTTTTTCCAATTTTTTTTTAATTTGGAAGACTCAATGAGAATATGTTTCTGCATGGACTTTACTAAATTTCTAATGTTAATAACCATGATTATACAATGAAAACTATATTCTTATTACTTCCTAACATACTGACATTTGTCTATTTACAATAAGTCTGATAGTATTGTTAAGAAATCAAAGGGGTAGTTACTGGGACAGAGCATCCCATTATTCAGAATGCCCTAGTAAAGATTTATCAAATCTAGCTCTTTGCTAGAATCTGGATATTTCAAAGCAAAAATGGAAAATATTCTGCCTTTGAGGAGGGTAGGTATAGCATATTCACAAATTAATCAATATAAGGTGATTTGATGCAGGAGAAAACATTAACAACTGAAGACATACAGGTGTAACAGAAGAGTAAGAGTTTGAACTTTACCTTGAAGGAAAGGATTCTGGGAGGATGAAATAAGGAAGAAGTATATTCTAGGCATGGAAGAAGATGTGAAAATACAGAGATACAGAGAGTTGAGAGATAGAAGATCAAGTTTGGGGATAGTAAATATTCTAGTAAGTTGTAACATAAAATATATCAGGGTAAGTAGGTCTTAGGTAGATTTGGTAGGGTCTTAAATGTCAAATTGAGGAATTTTATTTTCTCCTAGAGGATATAGTCTTTAGAGATTTTCGTGGCAGTTATATAACACGTTCATATGTGTGTGTGTGTCTTAGACCAATTATTCTGGCAGTTATTTTGAAAATAGGTTGTAAATGGAAAATCTGGAATTAAGGAAAACAAACTGGGAGATCATTACAGTAGTTTCAGTGATTAGGACTTAAGCTATTATGGTGTATCTGTGAAAAGAGAGGATAAAGATGCACAAAGTGTTTGTAAGATGCAAGATGCAAAGATGCAAGAAAACTTGTCAACTGATTAGACATTGAAGTGCAGAAGAGATGGAAGAATCAAAGATAATACCCAAATTACACACCTAAATAACCAGAAAGATAAAGATGTCCTCAACAGAAATAAGAAAGTTTGTCAATGACTGAATTTAGAAAGAAATTGACTAAGTTCTGGTTTTGGACATGCTGAGTTTGAGATGCCAATGAGACATTGAGTGAGATGGGAATCTCTAGCAGGCACTTGATACTGTGGGACAGTACAGAAGAGAGAGACTATAATAGAGAGTATAATATAATATAAATCAATTTGAGACCCATCAGGGATGAAGCTTGAAACCCAAAGAAGATGGGAAAATAACAAAAACAAAGAATGTAGAGAAGGTAGAAGTTTTGGATAAAGTAGCCCAAAAGGGATCAGTCAACTCCAGTTAATAAAAGTAGAGTCAAGCATACAAAAGAATATGATCAACAATGTCAGAATTTGCAAAGAAGAGAAATGAGAAAAGCTTATGCAATTTATAATTAAGTCAAAAATTTTAATTTTGGACTGAGCAGTATCAGAAAAATGGTGGTATTAGAAGCTAGATTGCAAAAGATTAATAAAATGGTACACCTTTAAAGTATAATTGATATTTTAGTTTCTCATTTAGAGTTTGTGACCCACTTTGACTTTCCTGACTTTTTGTCAATTTGTCTTGCAAGTTTGTTTATTGTACAGGTTTTCTTATTGTTTCCTTAGTTCCTATGAATATTTTTAAAAAAAAATATATCTTCCCTGTTGTAATGATTTTAATAGTGTGCTTTGAGTCTTGGCTTTGATACTTCTCATTTCCTGTCTGCCTGTCCTCTTTCATTTCCTCTTCCCTTAATGTCTTCCTCCTCTTGCTTTATTTCTACTTTCTTTCTCTGCTTTTATTTTCCCTTCTCCTTTTCTGGTCCTTAGTCCTCCTCTTCTTCCTACTACTCTCTTTTCTCTCATCCTACCTTTTATCATCTTTCTTTGTCTTTTCTGCTTTTGGTCTCCTCTTTCTTTTCCTTCTTCTCCCTGTTTTTCTTGTCCTTATTCCCATCATTTTTATCTTCTTCTCCCTCTTTCCCATCCTTTTTCTTCTCTATCATTTCTTCTCATCCTCCTCTTTCTTTTTTGTCCTACTGTACTTCTCAATATCCTCATCACTTCCTGTTATTCTCATTCTCTTGTCATTTTTCTCTTTTCTTCTGCCTATAATAAAATTGGAAAAGATTGAATAAAGAAATACCAGACTAAACTGGAGAAGCTCAACTGTTTTAGAGATAGCTAGTTGGATAATCTTTAAAACAAAAATATCTAATGAGAACATCTGAAACCTATAATATAACCACAAAACCCTAAAAAAAATTGCAAAATGAGCATGTTTTCCAAATACTTTTCTACCTTGCTACCCATTACTTCTTTTATCCTGTTTCAAGTACCCAGTGTCTTAATTCTGCCCAAATCCTAGCCCTGTATCTTACTTCCTGAAATGTGCCATACTCCAAAATTACACATTTTTCCATAAAAATTCAGCAACTTTAATTTTTCAAATGCTACTAATCACAACTAAGTGTTGATGTGATTGTTTGAAGAAGATAATTTATATAAAGGTGGGAATGACTGATACTCCTGGTGGTCCTGTAAAAGATGATCTAATTCATCCCAACTAATTTTCAAAGGTAGAATATGTAGACAAGAAATTTTTGAGCAGAACCCTTCCAGGTGAACTTGTTCATTACATATGGAAAAAACACAATCTAGTGGTAATATCCAAGTACTTAAGTGGATTTTCAAGCTTAGATTTCATGTTCCCTGCATAGATGCAGAGTACAACCTACTATACATACCCATCTTGTAAGACCATTATCTTTACATATCTTCTTATTATCCCCTCATACCCACCATTGCTGGAAGTTTCCCCCTATTTCTCTTTACATTTTGAGAGCACCAATGAAACACCCCAGATTTCCACTTGATATTCCTCTTTCTTGATATATATCTAGTTCACATACAATGCCTTTGGATGATTTGTACCCCATTTTTTCTAGTTTCTCATGTGTTGTTCATTGCCATCTTCTCACATCTACCAAATGGATCTCCATTTTCTTCTATGTGATGCTCATTTTTAATTCTGCAGAGGTAGTCTGTTTTCTGAGAACATGTCTAGGAGAAGTGCATGACAACTGTGCTGATCACCTGTTGATAATTTTTTTTTGTGAGGGAAACTGCACAATACCCATAAAAAAAGAAAAATATTAATAATAATAAAACTTACAGATTTGTTTAGCACTTTACAGTTTACAAAGTACTTTACACATGAAAGCCCTTTTAAACTTGATAAAAATTTGTGAGGAAATACTACAGAGGTTTGCGGAAATCTTGGCTCAGATGGAATTTTGTTTAATTCCCTCTAAGTCTTTCACCATTTTGGAAGAGTCTTATGATATCACTACATTAAGTCTCAAAGAACGTGCTGTCTTGTAGAGGATATTAAATATGTATGGTTATAGAAAATTAAAGTGCAGGTTAGAAATACAAAAGCAAGTAGAACAAAGAGCTATCAAATATTTGACAAGAGGGAACATTCTTTCTAGGAAGAGTTAGAAAGATTTCATGGAAGAGGTTGGTCCAGTGGTAAACACTGAAAAAAGTGAAAGATATAGAGTAGCTCAGCAATCGGGTGTAGAGGGGCAGGCCATCCAATTCAAACTTCAAAACATTCTGAATTAAAGATGGAAAAAAAGGAAAGAATAAGGCAACATATAGGGTACTCTGAGGAGTCCAATGGGACTAGAAACAAATATATAATACTTGAGAGTTTTTAAAAGAATCTTTACATTTATTAACCCATTTGATAATAACAACAACACATAGAGGCAGCTAGGTAACTCAATGTAGAATGTACTGAACTTGGAGTCAGGAAGATCAAATCTTGAGTTCAATTCCTATTTCAGACACTTACGAGTTCTGAGACCTGGGCATGTCAATTAACCTCTCTCAGTCTCAGATCTTTCAGTCTCAGTTTCCTCATTTCTAAGACAGTACTACTGTTACCTACTTCCCAGGATTGTATGAGGGTCAACTGAGATAATCCTTTAACTTTACTAATGGTGGTATTTTGTTTCACTCATTTTTTCCTTCCAATAACTGTTTTTGTCATTGTTATTGTTAATTTTGGAGACAGTCAGGGTTAAATGACTTACCCAGATTCACAAAACTAGTCTCTGAGGTAAGATTTGAATTCAGTCCTCCTAACTGAAGGGCTGATGCTTTATCCACTAAATTGAACTGCCCCTTTACAATAACTCCATGAGGTAGGTGTTATTACTATCATTCTCATTTAATAAATGAGAAGAATGATCCTGAATATAAATAAAGGACTACTTCTTCAGAGTAACATAGCAAGTTAGCACCTGAGATTGGATTTGAATTCAAGCATTACTGATATTAATTCTGTTATATGAAGTCACATTTATGACTTCATGAAGAAAAAGTGAGAAAAACTTAAAAGTTAAATTGGATCCAAGTCACAAAGGTCCTACAATATTGGACTAAGGAGTTAATAGTGTTTTTAATAGCAAATGAATGAAGACATTTATATCCAATTTAAAAAGCACTCATTAGCTTTTTGGAACAGGGAACTGTTGCACTTGGGAATGTGAAGGATGAATTGGAGCACGGAGAAAGACTAAGTAGAGAATAAGTTAAGAGGCTTTTACAATAACCTAATAATAAGCTGATGATGAGATGAATTAGGATGGTGACAGAATTAGGATGGAAAGGACAGAACAGATGGAGGAGGTTTTCAGAGGTTCTACTGATGGGATATTTACTTGATTGGATGAGGATGGGGCAGTGAGGAAGAAGGATGAGTCAAAGATATGTGGTTTAACCTTTTTGTGGGCATGTTGCTTTATTTTTCTCCAAGGGCACTGGCTGTAACTACTAATCTAATATTTGACTAGATACTGATATATTGATTGAGTTAGAGTTATAAATATATGGAAAGTCATTTGCACTTCCATATGAATCCATAAATATGTACCTCCATATGCATACATAAGTACATATGTATATGAATATATGTATAGTTGAGTTCAAATCTATTTCGACTACTTGGAAAATGTACATCAAGGAGCATGTCTTACTCAGGGTAGGTAAAGGGTATATTAATATCATTACATTAGATTTTTCTATATCCTCTCTCTGACCACAGTTTATGGTATGCTGAGCTAGTTTTTTTTTTTAAAGAAATCAGACTAGGAGCTACTTTTATGAAGGACATATGGTGAAACAAATTAATCTCCAAGGAATGTTAATGAGACTAATTGCTAATCAAATGTGGTACTTAATTGTATTTGTAGATGGGGAGTGGTTTATGTTTTATCTTATCTATTATAATAACACTAAAAACCTATAATTTTTGCCTTCAAGAGGATAAACGATTTAATTTGCATGCATGCTGTGTATGTCTGTGATTTTAAAAGATTCACCTTACTATTTTCAGATTGTCTTAAGTAGTCTTGAGTTACATCATCATGCACTCCTCTGGAATCAGAATGTCTGGATGCTAGTTGAATATATTAAGCCTGATGTATCGTCAGTGATTCTCCAAATAACTGAGACTGTAGGTGTATCATGACATGCCAGTTTTATCTTTCAATATCTGTGACCACTTCTGATTGGTTCAAGATAATCCTTTGTTCAATAATTTGGATAGGGATGCAAATATATATCTAAATATATATCTAAATATTCATATAAAAGATATGAGAAGAAAGGGAATTCTTGGAGGGAACTTCCACCATTAAAACATATCTGACTATGACTTCATAGTTAAGTTGTAGAAGCAGTGTGTTTTAGTGAACAGGAAGCTAGACTTGGAATTCAGAAGACCTGAATTCGAATTCTAGCTCAGATATTTAGTAGCTGTATAACTTTGATCAAGACATTGAAACTCTCTGGGCTTCAGTTTCCTCTCTGAAAAGTGAGAGGGTTGAATTCAATGACATTTAGTATCCCTTCTACCTCTATCTCTAATCTTATGATTATTTGAATTGCCTCTACTAAGTGACTTTCTTTGAGTTGCATAGGTTGTGACACAAATATTAAATTTGAAGGCAAGATTTAAACCCACATGTGTCCATCAATCTATAGGCCATGTTGCCTCCAAGGGATGGAACATATTTATTAAATTAATATATAATTTTGATTGATCATGGTCCTTATTAATATTTATATAATGTAAATTAATATTTATATATCATTCTAGTTTATAAAAAGCTTTATTTTCAAAGTTGTCTGATATGAGAAGAATGAGCTTTGTGGAGTTTAGGTGATTTAACCAAAGTTAAATGTTTCATAAAGAATGCAGTTGAAATTCAAACCAATTTTTTTGAATCCAAGTCCATTTCAGACCAGTTCATTAATTATTAAAAGGCACCTAATTGAGATCAACTACTAACCCAAGTTTACCTTCCTTTCTACTATATTATTCTGTCTCATAAATATGATTTTCAGAATATGAAAATAGTGGGTTAGAATTAGCCAGAACTTAATGAAAGTTATCATCCTTTAATAAACATTTAGGGTTTAACCTTTTAGTCACTCCCCTTCCCATACTGAACATTCTCAACAAACTTTGAATTATTCTTTATTTTCATTCCTGATACTCCATCTCACACATCCATGCTTTTACAATGGATATCTCACATGTCTGAAGTATATTTTCTTTTTAGCTTTACTTTACAGAGTCCATCTAGTTCTTTAATATACAGCTCAAGTAGCACTTTCTTCATGAAACCTCTTCTGATTCCCCACAATTGTTACTGCTCTCCCTCTCAAACTTTTATTTCATCACCTTGTATGTATTTATTATTTTATATTTACACTCTATGTGTTTTAACATATGCTTATCTCATTTTATAGAATAGAAACTCAGTAAGAGTCGAGACTGTTTCATTCTTTGTACTTGAATCCCCAACACATAATGTTGGCAAATAATGGGCAGAAAACAAGTATGTTGATTGATTGATTTGATTGATTGATTTGATTGCTTGAAGTTGTGCTCTTGAGAGACATATTGAATTCATAGGAAGGAATGTGTATTTTTGTAGAGACAACAATGTCAACCAAGAAGATTGAAGCAATCTTAGGTCATATTGGAATAGTATCTAAAACTAGGGAGCTGGTAGTCCTACTATACTCTGTCCTGGTCCAATCACATCTACAATGATGTATTCAATTCTGGGCAATTCTGGGAAAGGTATTATGCATGCAGAAGAGAGCTACTTGTATAATGTCTTGAATTTCGCCATATGAACATCTGTTAAAGGAAAAGGGAATGTTTAGTTTGAAGTAGAGAAGACATGAAGAAAGACATGAGAGCTATTTTTAGGTATTTGGAAGAATGTTTAATTTGTTCATTGTGAATCCAGAGGGCTCAATGAAGGTCAGTGAACAGAAGTTACAAAGAAGCAGATTTAATTTGATATAAAATAAAAAAAAACTTCTCTAATTATTGATCTCAAGTGGACTGTATTGCTCAGTTAGCTGGTAAGTTCCCCCTCACTGGAGCCCTCAAAGTGAAAGCTGGGTAGCTAACTGACTGTCATATGATAGAGAGAATTCTATCCAATATACATAGAAATGGGTGACTTCCAAGTTCATTTCTAACTATTGGTGCTGTTCAGTCATTTAGTCATGTCTCACTCTTTGTGACCCTGTGAACCATAGCACACCAGGTCCTTCTATGCAGTACTATATCTCAAAGCCTGTTCAAGTTCATGTCCAATGCTTCCATGATACTATTTATCCATCTCATCCTCTGCCATGCCTTTTAATCTTTCCCAACATTAGGGTCTTTTCCAATGAGTCTCATCTTCCACTATGTGGCCAAAGAATTTAAGTTTCAATGAATTTGTTCTTTCAAAGAACAGTCTGAATTTATTTCTTTAAATATCAACTGATTTAATCTTCTTTCTGTTCAAGGTACTCTCAGAAGTCATCTCAAGCACCATCATTTGCAAAAGTCAATTCTGTGGTGCTCAGCTTTCCTTATAGTCCAACTCTCAAAGCCAAATATTGCTATTAGAAAACTCTAAGATTCTGTGATTTGTGGTTTGAGGTTATACATGGAATATATTAACTTTATTACAAATAATTCTAATTTTTTTTCTTTCTGAATTTCTCCTTAACTTGTTTTTTTTCTTTTTTCTTTGTAAAATTATAGATTGTCCTTTTTTTGTAACTCAAGCTTAAAGTTCCTTGACTCAGGAGAGGTTGATAAATGTGAATTGCCTGAGTTCAGGAGGGGCTAAGTTGATCAGATATGTGAGTCAACTCTGGAATCAATATGGTGTACCCCTGGAAGAGGGACAACCAGATTGCCTAGTGGACCAAAACTCTGACGATACCAGTTAATAGTAGAATTAGATACATGAGCTGCAATTGTACTTCTAGTCTGGATAAGATAGAAAAACCCAATCTTAAAATAAAAATGCATTACTGATTTGTTATGAGTTTTGTTTTTGTTTTCCTTTTTTTCTCCTATTAGGAAGGATTTAGGAAGGAGATTAAATAGATTTTTATTACTTGAAAACAAAATTGAAAAAATACAATATTAAAAAAATGAAGTTGGCATTTTGGCTTTCTACACTGGTAAATTTCATTATTTATATTTGTCATATAATGCTCTTTTTATCATTTACTATTTTCCTTTTGGATAGATCTCTACTAAAAAGAGGTCAGTGTTTCATCAGATGTTGACCAGAATAAAGATAGATATTTGTAACTGATTGTAGTTTGCTTTTCTTTTATATTTTCCCCTTTTCCTTTATTTATATTGTTTATATTGCACTTTTGATCTGACAGTTCATTAGAATTATTTTAAAACAACAACCTGAAGAGAATTTTAGAAATGTGCTTTCCAGGCTTTCAGTTTATATTCCATTTGGTCAAAAATACCATGTCATTAATAAATTATTCCAATTTCTTGGAAATAATTGTTCCATTGATTTTTGTTTGGTTTGGTTTTAATTATCAAAATTGACATCAGTTAGTACACCATAAAACTCAGATGTTTCTCAAGATTACTTTCTCCTTTATTTGTTGGCTAATGAAAAACCTTGAGACTTTCACTGCTTTAGTCAATATATTAATAGATGAATTTTATAGACAGAGACTTTAGTTATTTCTGTAGAATGATATTTTCCTTTTACACTGGTCTCCCCCTCATGTCATTCTCCTTGTTTAAATTAAACTACTCCTTAAAGCACCAACAGAAATTTCACCTTCCTTGGGAAATCTTCCCTAACCATTTCAGAGTACAGAGATTTTTTTTCTTCATATGATTTTTCTCTAGAATGTCACATTATTCTATTTAGTAGGCTTTGACCTCATATATGTTTAATTTTTCACCTTTCCTTTACATTTTTCATGTCTTTCTGATAGACAGCTGAGTTTTCTACATGGTCATTTACTAAGTGTCTTTGTATTGTCCCCAAATACTTAGCCTATCTCTAAATATATTAAAAGGTGCTCAACAAATATACAATGATTAGTAGTTCTGATGACTGACATTGAAAAATGACACATCTATTTCTGTGAAGTCTTGTTACCTTTCATTTGTTTGCCCATCAACAGAACCAGATAGGAGAAAGAATTTTCTCACCTGAAGGGCCCTTATGTTCTAAAAGCTTTGGATGAATCCAGTTATCAGGGCATGTGGGAGCAGATTTAAGGCACTTTTTGGTATTGACCCTCAATAATTCTTGAGTTACCCTAAATTAAACTGAACCATGGGGCATAGAATTAATACTCAGCTCTTAAAAATGAGGACAACATCCACCAACCTAAACAGTGTGTCTTTCTTATAAGTACTATTCTGTTAAATGAGTGATAATCCATAAGGACACTTAAGTGTTACTTTACCAGAATAACCTGAACAAGTATTTTAGAACTTAGGTCTTTTTCAGGTTTATGACTCAAACTATACTGGGTAATAGTCCCAGATCTTTGGGAAATGATTGCCCCACTGATTTTCTGTGGCAAAGAAAAGAAAATCTGGGCTTAAGATCTTCTACTGCTATACAAATTATCTGGGTGACCCTGGACAAGTCCCTTAACTCCAAAGTGCTCCCCAACAACTCTCTAAGACTATAAGTTGCAATCCATTTTTCAGAAAAAATCGATGTGGTTTTTATTCTCCTTGACACTGATTATTTCTTGCAAAGACTTTTTTAAAGATTGACTGGTGAGGGAGAAGAGGCCAATTGATAGACTTGACAGAGACAGAAAGAGAGACAGACACAGACAGACAGACTGACAGGTACAGAGAGACAGAGTCAGGTAACAGAGATTGAGAGAGAATGTGAGAGAGACAGAGAGAGAGAGAGAGAGAGAGAGAGAGAGAGAGAGAGAGAGAGAGAGAGAGAGAGAGAGAGAGAGAGAGAGAGAGAGAGAGACAGAGAGAGAGAGAGAGAGAGAGAGAGAGAGAGAGAGAGAGAGAGAGAGAGAGAGAGAGAGAGAGAGAGAAGAGGGTCTCTGAGTTATGTTTAAAATATACAGAAAACAAGGAGGCCAGAAGAAAATACAGACAAGCAAGATAGTTTTGAAATTAACATAATTATCATAAACTTTAAAAAGAAAAATGAGCTATATATAAAATAGAGTTTCATAGTTTCATATACAACTTTTTTTGTTCTACTATGAATATGGAAGGATTCATTTTAATTGAGGGTCAAGTTTAGAATTTATTTTAATGGGTATAAAGGTGATTAATAACAGTTGCTGACCTCAATTGTTATAGGAAACTATCTCGCCAGGAATTTCCTAAATCAATAAAGTTATTAGGTCCAGAAAAATAAAAGAAACAAATATTTAATGTTTGTCCAAGAGTTTGGGTGGTAACAAAGATAGAAAGATGAATGATTAGAAAAACAGATCCATATATATACTATCTTGTTTATAGAAAAAATGTATTTGTCAAAATTAAAATGTATTAGGAAATAAAAAAAAAACCTAAAGCCAAGGACATAGTCATCCATCTGTACTTACCCTACCCATTTGAGACTCCTCTCCCCCAAAAAACTTAACATTTTCCCAAAGTTCCATTCTTTCATGATTGGAGTGAGTGGGCTGGGAATGGATATTTATGCAAATAAGTGTTGGAAAGGTAGATTCTAATTTCTAAACTGATAGTTATGCATTATTGTGGTAGATAGTATAAAATCAGTCCATTTTCATCAGATAAATGCTGTGCTCTAGGCTATTATATAACAGAAAAGTTAAGAGGTTATGAATTTGTTCCAGAATCCAATCGAATTGTAGCCCACCTCCATCCTTATTTATGCAGTTAATCACTTGTATCATTCACAGCATGCCTTTCATTAATCAGAGAAAAGTGTGGCCACCTTAGGCTCAGAGGTTTCATTAACATGACATATGGCATCATTGCCCCCAACTTATGGAAAGATGTTTTGAGAGAAAGCTGCTCTCAATTGGTCAAGATCATATAAGAAACATTCAATGACTCAGAAACTTTAGTAGGAATTTGCAGGATGAGTTAATATCTTCCCCTTCTTCCTAGAAATTACTTTGCTTGAGGGATTTGCTGTCTTCTGTGATGTTTTGATATCAGTCATAACCTAGTCCTAGATCTACTCATATTTGCTACTGTCTTTTGGCTTCATTATATGAGCCTCTTGAGAACCAATGTAGAAGTGGAACAAACAGTGTCTTTGATAACTGCAAAATTGATAAATGAGTTCAGGCAGCAGAGCTGTTTTTCACATTTTCTAAGGGATACTGGAAATATACTTGGATTTGTTTTAAAACTAAGTAAGAAAGTTCTTTATGAAGAAATATTATGAATTTGGTCACTTCAGAAATTCTTATGTTTTTTATCTTAATAACTGCATCAATCTCTACTAACCTTTCTTTTTTCTTCAAATTGGAATTCTTTATAATTCTAAATATCCTAGCTCCATTTCCTCCCAAACTATGTATTTAGATACTTCAATATTCATTTGTTGAATAGGTTAATATGATGATCAATTATACTAAATCAATTATATATATGTTACAGTTTATTTTAAGTATAGTGAGTAGACTTATTAGAAATAAATTCATGATGAAAAAAGACAAGCATTGCTCCTAAAGTTTTTCCACTGTTATAGTAGGCCTTTTCAGGGTGAATTTTTGAGACACAGTGTAGTGTAATGTATTGAATGTTACACTTGCATTCAGTAGTACCTGGGTTCAAATTTTGCCTCAGTCAAGAATTTAATTCTGTTTTATATTGGCAAGTCAACTAATCTCTATGGCCCTCAGGTTTTTTTTTTCTATCTATAAAATAAGAGGATTAGGCTCAATAACAACTCATGTTCCTTTTATGATCAACTGTATAATTTTTTAAGTGCTGCAGTATACATGTGACAGAAAATAAAAACTATTTTGCTGAATTCTGTGAGTTGAATTCTCATGGCAGAGATCCACTGAGCAAAAACTATGGAAAAGAGAAAAAAGATGCAAAAAACAGAAAGGCTAGTCATGCATATACCCAGGAGAAATGAGGATGAAGTGAGGGTCAGCATTAGCAGAGACTATAGAAATAACAATGAATATCAAGTTTCTGCTTAAGGTTTCCTAAATGAAGGTAAGATTAGTGGAAACTATTGCAACATGATGGGACCATGAAGATCATGGTATTAAAAATTAAGAGCTAGAAAGTACCTTAGAAGTCACATAGTATAATTTTTTTAATTTCACAGATCAGGGAACTTATGTCCAAAGCAGTTAAGTGATGTCCAGGGCTCTACTACTCTACTAAATATTTGAAGGAGAGTTTGAACTCAAAGTCCAGTGCTCTATCCATTGCGACACCTTCAGAATTAGTATGACAGATGATGATAGATAAAACTGTGAAGGTCTGAAGCAATAAGGGTTGGACTGAGTGGGAAGACCTGAATTTATGCATGTTATGAGGACTTCGTATTGAAGTTATAATTTTTTTCCTTTGCCCCTGGATTTGGGTCTTAGCTTAATTTACATCTTTATACATTTTGTAAATAAATTTATATTCGTCTTTGGTTGCGAACTGGTAAGGGGATGCAAATATCCTAGCAACAAAATTCAACTATTTGCAAAGAGGAGACTATGTGTGGAGGCACAAGCCAATAGACCACTATTATTAAGTATCCCAGATTGAACCCATTTTGTCTGTCCTCAAGGTGGATGCAAGTCATATAAGTATTTAGTGACTTAGTATGCATTATGTTAATGCAACTTTACTAATTTGGAAAGACTCCCCTAACTCCATTTTAAATAATTTGATCAACATTTGTTAAGTGTCTCCTTTGTGCTAGGCCTGTACTAGCCACTAGGAATATAAGGACAAAAAAATGAAACAATGCTCTGTCTCTATGCTTTTATTCAGGGGCAGATATAGGAGTAAGGGAACAGGCATATATATATATGCATATATATATAAAACTCTATTTATGTTAGCTTTGTATATATATAAATATAATATATATGATATATAAGATATATATAAGATATAAATATAGGTTTCTATATATAGATATATACTCTCTCTATAAATATATATATAATATATATGTTTCTATATAGAAATATATATGTAAAGATATATATTATATCCAGGATTAAATAAAAGAGAAAAAACATTTATCTGTATATATATATAAATTAAATATACCAACAAAGTAATTATTAGGTAGTTTGGGAGGGAAAGTACTGGCATTTTGAGTTACAGAAAAGACTTAATCCAGAAGATGAGGCTGAATTGTGCATATAGGGAAGGGGAAAGTAGATGAGATAGGGTGAAGGAGGTATTGTATGTTGAGCATGTAGAGCAACTAGTGTAGATGTACTAAGACTGGAGAAGGAATGTCACGAGACATAGAGGATCAGTTTAGTTAGGTGGCAGAGGATGGAAGTGAATCCTGAAAGACAGATTAGGACCAGGTTGTGTAGGGCTAACTGGAACACTTAAAACAAGTACCTTCTTTCATGAAAAAGGTAAGTATTATTTTGGAAATCTTCCAAATATATAGCCTCTTTTCTTGATATGGATAAGCAAAGAAAAAAAGAGTTAAAGAGTTATATACAATCAGGACTGGTTGAAAGTCATGGGAATCTTTTTTACTCTGGTTTTACTTTATCACAAAACCACCTCAAGTTATTTAGTGAATTTTCTGATTTTGGCCCCCAAAGCATGAGAAAAAGTCAAGAACCAGGAAATCCCAGTGAACCAACCTGGCTAGAGTATAGGACAGGTGAAGCTGATTATTTGAAGACAAGCCTGTAAAAGTATCCAGGGTCAACATAGAGAGAGCCAAGTAATAAATAAAGGCACTGGGGAATCATTGGAGATTTTTGAATAAGGGAGTGAAATGATGAGAAATATATAGTAAGAAGATTATTTTGCCAGCATTATGTATGATAGATTAGGAAACAAAGTAAGGGAGACTGGAAGTGAAAGAAGAGAGTGGGGAGCTATGGTGATCATTCAGGTGAGAAATAATGAAGGTCTAAACTAGAGTAGTGACCATAGATTTGAGAAGTAGGAAATAGATGGGAAGGATGATTCTGAATCAATACAACTTGTCAATTGATTGCACTTTGGGGCAAGGAAGAGTAGGAATTAAATGTAATAGGGTGTCCCAGCCAGGCAACTGGAGGAATCATGGTGTTATTAATAGGAAAGGAGAAATCATGAAGAGGAAATTCTAGGGGGAAAGGAAGATAAAAGAGGGTGGGGAATGAACCTGAGTTTAGGTTCATTGGCAGTACAGATCTCAAAATTTTTCATATCATATTTTTTGCCCAAATTTCTTAACATAGCCTATCAGCCTTGTCAATAGATTTCGTGAAGTAATTTTTGATCTTTCATTATTGCTTTGCCTGAGAATTACAATTGGCATGATACTCTGAACTGTTCAGTTTCTGTTCATTGCATTTCTGCTGAGCCTCTGAATGGTGACCTATAACCAGTGCTGGTGAATTAAAGGGTAAAGTGCTAATATTCTTCTCTACATTGGGATGCTGACAGTTTTGCCAAATGAGCTTAGTGTTCAAAGTTATCCCTGGTGTATGACAGCCCTCATCACACAACCTGAAATCACTAAGTAGAATTGGTCAGCCTGCGCTCTGGAGAGTTCTGTGATATGAGCTGATATAAAATGCTGAATTACTTCTCATCCTTAGAGAGAGAGAGAAATATGCTCAGAATCCAGGTTGAGGTCATTGGTCAAGTCCTTGGAGGAAGGCCACATGGCCCTAATCTGATGTAGCATATTTCCATGGTGATTAAATCTTCAGACTCATCTTTGTTTTAAAAAGAACAGTCCTGGTGAAAGCAAACCAAGGGGGATGACCAGAAAGCAAGAAGAGGAGGCAGGCAAGGGAAGCTTATTCAAGGGAGGCCTGTGTGGTTGGCCAAAGACCATATCACTTGGCCCATGAGCCTTGTTTTACCGAAGAGATACCACTCAAATTGGGCCATTAAAATCATTGTCTGCATTCTTGTGGATCAATCTGGCTAAATTCTCAGAGGAGACCTCATAAACAAAGTGAAGGTAATAAAACAACTTACCTCAACAGCATTGCTCTAGTCTTGAAATGATTTGTCAGAAAAGTCAGTCTATATCCTGCCCCTGGTTATCTTGTACTTGCAGATTACATAAAAAGTTTCAACAATACAACTCTGTCATTTCTCTTTCCTTTGAAAATGGAGTCAAAATATTTTAGCTTTGCTGCTTAAAAATAACAGAGAATGTTGTTATCTTTGAAACATGTGACAAACAGGGCAGGTGGATGAATATTTAATTATTACAAGATGCAACAACAAGGGTCTACCTCCCATGGGGGAATGCACACACAGTAGGACAAGATGTGAGATGGATGGATTGAATTCTTTAATGAAACATCAGTCATTTTTTATTAAGTACCTTCTCAAAGAAGCTTCAAGTTTTTTTGAGAGATGTGTTAAATAATCTAATGATAGAAAGAATATTTTAATATGGGTAGAGGATTATTTGCCTGACAGAGTTTTGTCTTGATAAAAAATGCCTGCATCTCAAACCTAATGAATCACAGTTGATTGAATTATTAATGAGCCACATGCAGACTAAAGTTAATGTGATTCTTCCATAAATTACAGTACTGTACTTGTGCATGTATAATTGATAAGCAGGTTGTTCTAGAAGATTCCATACAGGGAAGTCATTCATTTGATTTTTATGCAAATGATTAATTTTAAAGAAGGTCTCATAGAATTTTACCTTAGGAAATAAAAAAAGAAAAGGAAGCGATTGGGCTCAGATGAGTATCTAGCAGTCCCTAAGTCTTTCCCTAAATAGCATTAGAAAAAATCTCAGTAGATCTGCCTTTCTTTTAAGCCTCTATTGCAAGGACTTTTGTCACATGATGATAATTGCATTAATTGTCATATTTGGAAAAACACTTCTTCAAACTGTCCAGCAGCATCTTTTTAAAATTATAAATAAATGAAGCACATCTCTGAAGTTATTTTCTGATTGAAATATATGGCACTCAACTCCTATGTGTGTGGGGGGAAAGAGTGGCAGAGGAATGCATATTATTTCCCAGCAATAGCAATTAAAAATCAAACAATTTTTGGCACTCATTGAACATATCTCAGCCTTGGGAGTATTATCATTTCTGAAAAATAGAATGAAATTTGAGGTCACTTCTGGTATACCAAAGCAAGGATCTTAACCAGGCAAATTTGAAAATTCTAAAGTAATTGATTATGACAGCCTCAGAAAATTGGAAAAGATTTAACAGATTGAGTGGCCTGTTATCAGCATTGTTGACACTGGCAGCCTGTTTTTGTCTGGGTTAGGACAATATTTTTAATTTTCTTTTGTATGTGAAATGGGAGAAATTTCATTGCTTGGTAAAGTCGTGCATTATTTAACATAACTGAATAAATCCATCAGAATCATCTGGGAAGTGCACATAATGAAATAACACTTATGTTCCCTCAACTTAATCAAGCCAAAGCTTCTATTTACCGGAGATCTATAATTCTAGGAGCTTAGGGGGGAAATATGTATGCAATGAAAATGTCGCTGCAGTAAAGCTTGTTATGGGCACAAAGAATAGATTTGAATCTAAGTTTCCCCTTGGTTGGGATAAAAAAAAAAATTATACATGACTTGTGTTTAGATACTTAACTCATAATAGTCTTGAGTAAATTTGAATTTATAAAGATGGGTTTTTTTGAGGTCTAGCAAAGAAAAAAGGTGATGGCTTCTGGTGTGGAATACTTCATGGACTTTTAGAAATAGTTGTGTTATTTATTATACAGAATTATTATTAAACAGAATCTTTTCTTGTATTTTCATTGACACAAGAAAAGATTCTGTGTATTGGGAATAAGGAGAAAGGATGGAAAATAGTAGTGACATTAAACAAAATTAATATTTCACCGAAATTTTAAAGAAATCAGATTTTTCATGGAGATATACTATTCCTATGTCTTAGATACATAGAACATTTATAAAATTATAACAATAGCTGAGAAATTCAGTATTTTAATATCTATAAAGAAATTTTCATATATTAACTTGAGAGCAGGGACTATTTGTTCTTTCCCCTATCTGTTCATGTACAGTGCTTGGCACACAGAATCTAACATAGAAAACAATTAATAAATGCTTATTGAGTAATGAAGTGGTGTTGGCAGCAGCTCCATGATAATAGTAGCTACCATTCAAATAGCATTTTAATGTTTACAATACTATATATATATTTTGTTTCTATTGGTGGGAGTTGTTTTGTTATTTTTTGTTTTTTGTTTTTGTTTATGTTTTTCCAACTCTTACCTCCCTCACTGTCAGGTGATCAGTGTCTAACTTCTTGATGAATTCAACTTGCCTAGTCTCTAGCAGGTAAATAAATGTCCTCTTTCTCCTCTTCTACCCCATTTCTCCTTTGCTACTTTCTTAGTCTGCCTTGGCATGGGAAAGTAAGCAACTGAACTTGTTGGAATAACATCTGAAATGAAAGTAGACAGGTCTGAATAAGATCTGAGGGATTGTCTTTTGAGTAAAGTTCATGGTTTTGGGCACATACCACCCCTATTTTTCTTTTGGTCACACATTTCCCTCATGGTATCTTATATGTCTGATCTTCTTTGAAGTTTCTTGTTTGTTTTATTTTGCAGTCTGTTCACAGACTCCAAAAATTTCTACATTGCCTTCATTTCCTCTTCCTTGGAGCTTCGAAGCCATGTAAGATTAGTGGTATTATAAAGATGGTCTTTGTTTCTGGTAGAAGTGTAGGGTCATTAAGATTTTTTTAGTTTCCTGAAGGCAACTCTACCCACTTTTCTTCCTCTTAAATTTTGAGCCCAATTCATCCATCTATGCTGTCTGTCTCTATGTCTATCTATCTATCTAAATATCTTTCTATCTACACAATACACATACATGTAGCTATAATTATACATATGCATAATACATACTGACATATTGGCAGACAAGCACATACATATGCATATTTAGTATCTATAATATAATCTCTTTCATGTCATTGCCTAGGATAGTATTGGTAATATTATCTTCTTACATGTGGGTATATTGTGAATAAAATTCTATAAAGCATAGCCAACAGTTATTTTCCTATTCAGTACATGGAATGATCCTCCTTTGATTTAGGAGTATAGCTGCTTTTTAGACTGTATCACTGAGAGTCTTATCTTTTTCTATTTCATTGGCCCATCTTCTTCCTTCTTCCCTTCCAACCCAGGCCACTGCTTAAAAACAACCACCTCTCTTCTACTTGCTATAGCTCAAGGTGGTCTATTAGCAATTGCTTCTTTTTATATCCAAATTAAAATACAAATCTTCTTCAAAGTAGTGGGGAATTCATTTTGTGCTAGGTTTATTTAATTCATTTTTCTCCAAACCTGACTTGATGTGGAAACCCTCTTCCTCTTGCCCCCCCCTCCCCAAATGGGTTCTAAATCCTCTTCTCTCTCTGGTGCCTCCAGCAATCTCTGGTTGGGGAATTTCTGATATTTTGGCATAGTTGTCTGAAGAATTTGCAATTAAGAAGAAGGACGTTCTTTCTATCAAAAGTTGGCCTTGTTTTAGGCCATCTGAGGGAATAAAAAAAAAAGACAATATACCCACTAGCTACTACTAACAAAGCCCATCCATGCTCCTCATAAGAAAAAAAAATTAAAATGACATTTGTTTACTTCCTCTGTGAAGACTTCCAATCATATTTGTAGTTCCAGTCACTAGAGTGATATTTTATTATCCTTGCACATAATCCTAATGTAGCCTGGCATAAAAGACAAAGTGACTTGGTGTCAAAAAGACTTGGGTTCAAATTCTACTTCTGACATTTAACTTGCCATATGTGACTCTAAATAAGTGACTTAATCTTTCTGTGTCTCAGACAAATGTGCTAGGTCTTCCCTGCTAAGTCACAGAGGTTTGCTTCTCTTTTGTTGTGGAGAGAATTCCTTACTTTTACTTTAGTAATCACATATCTACCTATTAAAGTATAAAAGTCAATACTTATTCTATTTAACTTTAGCTAACACAATACTTAGGTTAGAAAAGACATTCAGTAACTGTAGTAAAGTCCTTTTATCTGGTTACAATATCAACATGCATAACACAGCTGAATCTGGTTGCAATTATCAATATCCATAACACAGACGAATAGTTCGGGGTTAAATCCAAAAGAGAAATACAGAGGGGACAGCAAGAATTTATTTATCACCCCCTATTTTCAAGATAGAGTGGCAAGGGCTTTTATAAATACAATCTCAATTGATCCTCAAAATAACTTGGGTTATAGGTATTTTTTTAAGTTGTTTTTTTTTTTTGGTAAGGCAATGGAGTTAAGTGGCTTGCCCAAGGTCACACAGCTAGGCAATTATTAAGTGTCTGAGGCCAGATATGAATTCAGGTCTTCCTAACTCCAGGGCCAGTGCTCTATCCACTGCACCACCTAGCTGCCCCTGTAGGTATTATTAATATCCCCATTTTACAGATGAAGAATCTGAAGCAAATAGAAGTTGTGATTTGTTTAGGCTCATATAGATAGTAAATATCTGAGGTCAGATTTGAACTTGGGTCTTTCTGACTCCAGGTAGAGCACTCTATCCTTTGTACTACCTAGCTGCTTCTAATTGACTTTCAGGTATATCAAAGGTCAGGGCAGTCCTACTGGATGTTTGGTGTGCTTCCTTTCATAAATTTATGGGAAGACATGATAAGAAATCTCATCTGATTGGCAAATATGGCTGACTTGCAGTCTGCATCATTGGTAGGAAAGTTCAAATTGACTTGATCCCACATCCTTTTGTATGTGTGTATATATACACACAGGAAAAAGAAAGGGGAGATGAGGAGAGACAGAGAAGAAAAAAGAAGACGAGGAACAGAAACATCTAGAGATGGAAAGAAACAGAAAGACATAGATAGAGAATCTTTTCAGTGTTGGAAGAGATCTTAATACCAATCTAGTTCAACCCATTTCTAAATTAAGATACATTTGTAATATTCAACAAATGGTCGTAATGTACAGCAAATATCTCTTGAAGAGATATTTTTCAACAGGTTTACATTTTCTTCAAGGAGACAACTTGTACATCATTAAATATATAAAAAATACATACAAAATGCATTTGGGAGGGGAGAGTGATAGCATATGGCAGGTCGAAAAATGTGATCATTAGTGTGGCCAACTGAAAAAAATTTATTAAACTCCTTTCTAGGTACAGAATTTTCTGACAATGAATCTTTTCTTTTATTACAAGGCAATGGGATTAAATGACTTGCCCAAGGTCATAGTTAAGTATCAAGTGTCCGAGGGCTGGTGTTCTATCTATTGTGTCACTGTGCCACCTATCTGATGAATTTTAGTGAATAGGCTGCTAAACTATACTTGGTTTCAAATCCTACCTGTAAGACAAGCAAGTATGATGTTTGGGAAATCACTTAACCTCTAATGTAACCTCAGATACCTCCCCAGGATAGTTCTATTAAGCCCTGGTAGGCTAATGAAAGGATTTCCTACACCTATACTGTCCTATCCTTAATAAAATTCCACATTTTTTATGTATTTGAAAATACAGAGCACCAAGACAGACATAAAGTGATGTCATGGGACCATGAGATTGTAGAAAGGTCTCATTTTAGGAATCAGAAAACATGGGTAAGACTTGAAGTTTTATTGTTTTTCAACTATGTGACAATCTTGATTAGTTTCAGTTTTCTCATTTGTAAAATGGGGATAGTCATGTAGTCCCTATCTTATATAGTTGAGAAAAGATCAGAGAGATGAGATGATGTGTGTCAAATATTTTAAAAAAATAAATACTGGACATGGTGGCATGAGGACGGGATTTTCCAGAGCTCTCTTCCAAAATATTCCAAAAACCTTAAAATTATGACTCTAACTAAATTTTCAATAGACAAAACCTACAGAAAGATCCTGTGAGGCAATTCTCCAGCCCAAGGGAACCTGGAAGATTGTGGGAAGGCTCTGTTCATCAAGGTTGGAGGGGTGGGCAATGCAGCCAGGATTACTGGATGGGAATGAAGGAGCTCTAGCCTTCTGGGGACAGCCTGTGTGGTGCCTGGATGCCTGAGAGCTGGCTGGTGACAGTAGAAGCAGTTTCCTGACAACCAACCCAGGGAACACCAAGTATAACTTAGAAGATCAGCAAGGAAACCTCTGCCAGAGTGAGCATGGAGCCCAGGCCAGCATGGCCCTCAGTGCAACCATCGCCTCTGCACAACCCAGATCCCAGGAAATAGAAGCAGGCCTGCAGGGACACCCAGCAAGGTGCCACGCTGTGGCTGCTCCCAGAGCACTCAGCCCACAGAAAGTAAGGAGGTAGAGGAAGACTGTTGAGGTTTTTCCTCTGTCCCTGGGACAGGACTCTGGTGTTTTGTCCATATTCAGACTTTGGTCACAGTCTGGGCCCTCATACTACCATAATGGAGCAGGGACTCTCCTCATAACTCCAGGACAGAGGGGACTGCTTGTGATCATCCACGGACCAAAGCACAGGCCAGGAGAGCAGTTAGAACCTCTCATAAGATATTGAAGGAACTGAGGTCCTTGCAGGGGTATCCCTATAACAACTCAAAATCTCAGGAAGCACCCCCAAACCAGGGCACAGGTTAGGGAAATGAGTAAACAGAAAAAAAGGAACCTGACCATAGACAATTGCTTTGATCCCATGGAGGATCAAAGCACACACTCAGAAGATGACAAAGTCCAAGTTTCTGTATCCAAAGCCTCCAAGAAAAATCCAGAACTCAAAAAAGATTTTTGAAAATCAAGTAAGGAAGGTAGAGGAAAAATTGGGAAGAGAAATGCAGGAAAAACATGAAAATCAAGTCAGCAGCTTAGTCAAGGAGATTCAAAAAAATGCTGAAGAAAAAGTGTTAAAAACCAGTTTAGGTCAAATGGAAAAAGCAGTCCATGAAGTTAATAAAGAGAAGACTACCTTAAAAAGCAAAACTGGCCAGATGGAAAAGGAGATAAGAAAGCTCTGTGAAGAAAAAAAAACTCCTTAAAATGTAGAATGGAGCTAAAGGACACTGATGACTTTGTGAGGAAACAAGACACAATAAAAACAAAACCAAAAGAATGAAAAACCAGAAGAAAACATGAAATATCTCATTGGAAAAACAACTGACCTTGAGAACAGATCCAGAAGAGACAATTTAAAAAATTATTGGGCTACCTGAAAGTCATGATCAGCAAAAGAGCCTTGACTTCATTTTCAAAAAATTTCTACAGGAAAATTACCCTGATCTCCAAGAAGCAGAGTGCAAAAATAGAAATTGAGAGAATCCACCAATCTCCTCCGGAAAGAGATACAAAAAAAAAATAATAAATAACCTATAGGAAAATTATAATTAAATTCTAGAACTCCCAAGTAAAAAAGGAAATATTACAAGCAGCCAGAAAGAAAAAAATTCAAATATTGTGGAGCTACAGTCAGGATTACAAAGGATTTAGCAGCAACTACATTAAGGGCTTGTAGGGTTTGGAATATAATATTCTAGAAGGCAAAAGAGCTTGGAACGCAACTGAGAATCAACTACCCAGCAAAACTGAACATCTTCTTCCAGGGGAAAAGAACATTCAATAAAATAGGGGAATTTCAAATGTTCCTGTTGAAATGACTAGGAAAGTTTCTGTATCCAAAGTCTTCAAGAAAAATAGGAAAATCAAATAAGGGAGGTAGAGGAAAATTGGGAAGAGAAATGAGAGCAATGCAGGATAATCATGAAAACTAAGTCATTCACTGAAATGAGGGACTTGTAAACTTCATATTGAAATAACTAGAGCTGAACAAAAAGTTTGATCTTCAAGTACAGGACTCAAGTGAAACATAGAGAGAGTGGATGAGAAGGGTAAATTATGAGAAATTTAATGATGTTTAACTGTGCATATTCCTGCATGGGAAGATGATACTGATAATTCATATGAACCTTCTCATTTATAAGAGCCATTAGAAGGAGCATATTTAGACAAGGCATGGGAGGAAGCTCAATATGAAGTGATTAATATATTGGAAATATGGAGTCAATGGGTGAAAAGGAAATGTACTGGGAGAAAAGGAAAGGAGAAGTAAAATGGGTTAAGATATTTCATGTAAAAGAGTCAAGAAAAAGCTTTTGCAATGGAGTGGAGGGGAAATAAGTGAGCCTTCATGCTCATCAGAAATGGCTCAGAGAAGAAACAACATACATGTTTGATAGGGTTAGAAATGCAGAGGAAAAAGGAGAGGAAAGGGATGGGATAAAGGGGACAGGGTAGGGGAGGGGGACGTAGATAGAGGAGAGGGAAGATCATGGGAGAGGGTAGTCAGATACAACACATTGGGGTTTTTTTTAACTTTTTGCAAGGTGGTGGGATTGGGTGGTCTGTCCGGGACCACTGGGCTGGATGGTTTCTGGGCCTCCGGGGGGTGGGATATAGGCTTGGGGCCTCTTCACCCCAGGACCAGTGCTCTGTCCACTGCACTACTCAGTTGCTCCATAGCACACTTTTTAAGAGGAACAGAGTGAAAGGAGAAGGAAAATATAATAGATGGTAGTGGGGAAGAATGAATGAAGGGAATTACAATCAGCAACAGCAACTGTAGAAAAATACGGAAGTAACTTCTCTGATGGACTTATGACAAAGAATGGGATCCACCCAAGAGACAGAGCTGATGGTATCTAAATGCAGAGTGAAGTACATAATATTTCTCTCTCTCTTTCACTTTATTTCTTGTGAGTTTTTTTTAATTTTTGAGGAGGGAGGAGGGATTATATTTACTCTTACAACAGGACTATTTTAGTAATGTATAAATCAATAAAAATGTAAATAAAAAATAAATAAATAGATAAAAAACAAAATGCTAACTAAATATAATGATTAGATTTTTAAGACATATAACACTTTGTCTCAAGGAATTTTGAGTTGAATGGAGAAGAGTTTTATAGACTACACTTTTGGTCATATATTTTCTGTAAATCTCCATCTGCATAGAACTAGAAAGGGCAAGTCAGAATCTGACTGTCTTGACAGAAGATCAAGTCAATCGTCTTTAACAGAATAGAAATATATGGTGAGGGAGGCTAGGTGGTGCAGTGGATAAAGCACCGGCCCTGGAGTCAGGAGTACCTGGGTTCAAATCCGACCTCAGACACTTAATAATTACCTAGCTGTGTGGCCTTGGGCAAGCCACTTAACCCTATTTGCCTTGCAAAAAACTAAAAAAAAAAAAAAGAAATATATGGTGGGGCTAAAAGAACTGTTTTCTAGGTTAAAATGTTGGCACCCACAAACCAACATACTATTGAATTCTTAGTTTAAAAGACTGGTTGCTGTCTTATTGGTATAACCTTTGCCTGTCTTCTCCATACAGATGATCTTAGCCATAACTTATGATGAACATGCTTATGGGGGGGTCTTTTTTAATAAAATTTTATTTCATTGTGTACTAGGCCATTGTTTTCTGGGTTAAAGAAGAAGAAGCATTTAAAATCAGATCAGAAAACCAAGTCACTCTGGCTCTAACTAAAAAAAAATAGAGTAACAAACTCTGTGTTTGTTAAGCAGGATTGTGATACAAACACAAAGATGAAAACACATGAAATACCTGTTGTGTACATCAAAACATTAGGCATTATGGGAAATACAGTTGAGATGGTCATGATCTCTGCCCTCAAAGAATGATTTCAGGCAACTCTCAGTTTCCTTATTTGAAAAATTATGGACTTCAATTAAGTGAACTGTTTGGTCCTTTCCAGCTCTAAGATTCTATTATTTTGGAAATTTGTTTAAAGTGTAGTATCATATGATGGATTAAACCAGGCTTGTGTATAGTATAGCTATTTAGATGAACAGCAGAATCAGGGTATTCTTTTATGCTTAAAAGTAACTTGGAAAAAATTAGAGCTTGATATCAAGAAACTAGGTCATGCACATCTTCTGTATCCTTCAAATTGTCTAAAATGGTGCTAGTCATATACAGGGTACTCAATTAAACCAAATAAGTATGGTTAAATTGAAGTGAATAATTTAAAACAGGTGGATTGAGTAAATAATTCAAGGAAGGAGAGAGAGCAGCTAGCAGAAGGCTGACAGCATGGGGTAGTGATTAGAGGAAAGAAGACTTAGATTTAAATCCTATCTCTGGAATTTAACAGCTCTGGGACTACAGAGAAATAGTTTCTTCTGTATGAGCCTCAGTTTCCTCATCTGTCAAATAGTGACAATAGCTGTAATATCTAGTTCACAGGATCATTGTAAAGGTTAAATGAGTAAATGTAAAATACTTAAAGTGCCATACAAATACCATTTTTTTCTCATTTTGAAGAGGAATGAAGACAGTGTATATTTTCAGAAATATCCCTCCTTAAGTTTTTACAAAAGAAAAGGAATAAGATGGGATAAGATGACTGTTGCTACCATATCACTCCATACAGACTGAGAGACATTCCACTGTGAGCCAGCAATCAGTATTTCCCTATAACTAAATGTGATTTGTGAAGATGTGTTTGCACTTACTAATCCCTGCTGGTATACTCCTGTACATTCAGAAAAAGGTAGAGTTATTATTCTTCTGAAGCTGGGTATTTCCTATTCAGTTTAACTGCTTTCCTTTGTAATGTTTCTGTTGTAAAAAAATAAAAATAAAAAATTTAAAAAATAAAGCATTAAGTAGACCAGGATAAGTCTGTAGTGATGGGTCAGTACCTAGTACACCTTGGATCTTCACTTCAGGTAACTATTGAATTGAATATGTAGAAATTTCTAATTGAGATATTAATGGGATCCCAAAAATTATCATAAAATGCATAATTATATTTGTAAGGGCCAGGGGATCCTTCTTGTTGGAGACTAGATATGAGGAATTAAGAATAAAAAATTCAAGTCACCTAACCCAGATGAACTTCATCTGAGGGGATCCAATGTTACCTGAGATATGTCAGTGATGCTTAAAATAACATGAAAAAATGGTAGAGGTCCCTCATGACTGTAGAAGAACAAATGATATCCCTCTTTTCAAAAAAAAGGAAGGAAGCAGAGTCTTTAAATTATGGGTCAGTGATATTGATTTTGATTCTGGAAAAAACTCTAGAATGGATTATTAAAAAGATTATTACAAAGAGTCAGCTTGGCTTTATCAAGCGCCAGTCATGCCAGACTAATCTTTCCTTTCTCAGTATGTTCGCTAAAACACTAGTTCAGAGGAATGCCATATTTGAAGTTTACTTGGATCTTGATAAAACATTTGTTTAAGTTTCTCATATTTATTCTTCTAAAAAATAAGGCAAGATGTGGAATACATAGTAATCCAATTAAATGGATTCAGAACAAGTTGAGTGAACAGACGTGAATAATCATTAGTCACCAGTGGTTTTATGTCAGTGTCAGATTGGAAGAATATTTTGCAAGGAGTGTTTAAGGTATCTATGATCTTTAATATTTTGCTTAACATCAAATATGATAAAGATTTGAAGATGACAGTAAGGTGGGATCAAAATATAGATGCATAGATATCACATATAGTTGGACAGGCTAGAGCATTTAGTTAAATCTGATAAGATAGTATTTAATAGGTATAAATATAAAGACATTCTTGGGGCTCAAAAAATCAACTTCATAAGCAGAGGTTAGGGAAGCATGATTGCTCAATCAGCAAGCATTTATTGAGCATCTACTTTATGTGAGACACTGTGCTCAGTTTCCTTTGCTGAATCTTTTTCCAGTTCATACTTAATAACTATGACTGTACTTCAAGATTCTGTCCTGAGTTCACTAGTCTTTCTCCAGAGTTCCAGTCTAGATTACCAAATACCTATTGGAAATTTTGAAGTGGATATATAATGATACATCAAACTCAACATGCCCATAAGAGAACTCATTATTTTCCTCTCTTTAAAACTTTCTTCTTTTCTAAGCTCCCTTCATATTACCTAGGGGACCACTATATAGTATTCCCATTAGAATTCCAACTAGGTATTATTTCATTCTTAATACTGCTATTCTCAGCAGTATAATGTTCAGCACACTGGAGGTACTTAGTAAATTTCTATTAACAGTTATGTCATATAAGATCTATTTATTTGCTCTTTTTTCTCTTTCTATTTATACATATATCTCTATATTGATACTTGAAAACAGTGTATGGTCCAATGTCAATTTCCTGTTTATAAACCTTGTAATAATTCCATACAAACAAGAATTAAAAGAAATACAAGATCATAAGCACTTATTTATAACTGTAGTCACTTTTTTTTGCAAGGCAATGTGGTTAAGTGACTCACTCAAGGTCACACAGCTAGGTATTTATTAAGTGACTGAGGTCAGATTTGAACTCTGGTCCTCCTGACTCCAGGGTCAGTGCTCTATCCACTGCACCACCTAGCTATACCTACTTGAAAGATTCTTGATGGAGTTCTCCATTTTACAACTTAGCTTTTTAAAATAGTTCAGATCAGTTTTCTTCTGAAACTTTAGAGGTCATTTAATAAAACAGATCTCTTTTAAACAAGGTTACATGGGACTCCCAACATTCTTAATTAAAGGTATGTCGTATGGTATTTCCCCCCCTTCTATATTATCAGTTAAACTGCCATCAGTTAATGAGATTATTTGGGGGGAAAGATTATTTTGGGAGAATTGGTTCTATTTCTGTATTTTTTGTTTCTTGTTTTTTGCAATGCAATAGGGTTAAGTGACTTGCCTAAGGTCACACAGCTAGGTAATTATTAAGTATCTGAGGTAAAATTTGAACTCAGGTCATCCTAACTCCAGGGTTGGTGCTCTGTCCACTCTTCCACCTAGCTTCCCCTTGGTTTTATTTCTGATCTCATATTCTTTATTCCTTCTTTTTCCTCCTAGTTATCAATCATTTGCTTTTCCTTTCATTCATATCTTAATAAAAAAAAAGCAAACAAAGACAAAAGAAGCAAAACCTTGATAACAAATATGCATAGTCAACGAAAATAAATTCTCATATTGGTCATGTCCAAAAACATGTAGTTCATCACTTCTCTGTCATGAGATGGTAGCATACTTGATCATAATAAATTCTCTGGAATTTTTATTGATCATTTCATTGGCCAGAATTTTTGAATATTTCAAATTAAAAAAATAATATTGTCATAATTTAAATTGCTTTCCATTCTGCTCATTTGACTCTGCATCAGTTCAAACAGACCTTTCCAGGTTTCTTTCAAGTCATTTCTTTCATCATTTCTAAAAGTACACTAGTACCCTATTAAATTTATATACCATAATTTTTTCAGCAATTCCCTCATCTGATGGGTACTGTACTTTCTTAGTTTCTATTTTTTTAACACCAAAAAAAAAGAACTACTGTAAGCATTTTGGTATGTGAGTTCTTTTTCTAATTCATAGATCTCTTTCTCCCTCATTCTTTTTAATGGCAAGACTATATCTTAAAAATCATTAAAGAAAGAGAATATACCAACTGTCATATTTGATAAGTATGGCCTTTGTTATCCTGACCTGATTTAGTCACTGTATAACAAAATCCAAACTGTCTCCCTATTTCTGTCCAGAAGATAATTTGGAACACACATAATCTCATTCTCTCTTTCTAAACCAAGAGGCAGAAATATTTAGGTATGCACTTCATTGGTTCCTCACTTCTCACAACATACATTAGATATACTACTGTCACTGGATAGTCTCAGGGTTTATATATTTTTTTTACATTTAAAGCTTTCAAATACCCTTATGTCTACTTTATAGCAATGACCCTGCTTTTGTATCTGCCTTTTAGAATATCATTAGGCTTTCTATACTGCTAAAATTACTTTTTATTATTACTGTATATAGTCAGGTCCTTAGGGTAGGAACTGTATTCTTTATTCAGCATTTTTTAATTCAGTCTTCAGTAACACATATGTGAATGCATCAAGGTAGTATAGATAATAAATACATTGAAAACACAAAGGAAGCATAATAGTCATATAACTACAAGGGAATTTTTGTGCTAATTATGGTATCCTATGCATCATGGTATGGAAAGAGTATTGCCTCTGGAGTGATAGAGACAGGTTTCAGATTCCATTTCTACTTACTACCTCTGTGATCTTGGGCAATTCAAGTAACCTACCTGAGACTCAGTTTTCCCATTTATAAAATTACCAAATTGAGCTAGAGAGCCTCTGATGTCCTATTCAATTCTAGGTCTGTGATCTTGTGATCTCTTCCATATCCATTGAATCATAATTTTCTTTTTTTAAATTTATGTTTATTTATTTTCATATTACTTCAATAGTCTTGTTAGTCATTTCATATTACTTCAATAGTCCCCCCATGAAGATAGAGAGACCTCAAGAAAGATAAATTGAGTTTGAGTCTTTATTCAGACTCAATAAGACTATTCAGTCTTTATTCAGAAACCATCTGCTTTGTCTTTGGGATGGTTCACATTCTTTATCATAAGTCCATCAGAAAAGTTGCTTCAGAATTTTTTTCCATTTGTTGCTATTACAACTATATTTCCCTCCATCCTATTTCCTCCCACCCCCATTTATTTTATTCTCTCTCTGTCCCTTTTCAAAAGTGTGTTGTATCTGACTATACTCTTCTGTGATCTTCCTTATCTTCTAACCCCTACACCTCTCTCCCCTCCCCCATCCCCTTTCTCCTCTCCTTTTTCTCTCCTTATTTCCTCTAAGATAAGATAGATTTCTATACCCTATTGAGTGTGTTTGTTATTTCCTCTTTGAGTCACTTCTGATGAGAATGAAGACTCCTTCATTCCTCTTTCCACCCCATGGAAAAAACTTTTTCTTATCTCTTTTATATGAAACATCTTAGTTCATTCTACCTCTCCTTTTCCTTTCTCTCAGTACATTCCTTTCTCACCCATTAAGTCTATCTTTATAATTTATTATACTTTCAAATTCAGCTCCCTCCTGTGCCTTGTTTATGTATGCTCCTTCTTATTGCTCTAAGAAATTAGAAGGTTCATATGAGTTATCAGTATCATCTTCCCATGCAGGAATACATGCAGTTCAGCATCATTAAATTCCTCATAATTTACCCTCTTTGTCCACCCTCTCTATGCTTTACCTGAGTCCTGTACTTGAAGATCAAACTTTCTGTTCAGCTCTGGTTATTTCAATGTGAAAGTTTGAAAGCCCCACATTTCATTGAATGTCCATCATTTCCCCTGAAAGATATTTAGTTTTGCTGAGTAGTTGATTCTCGGCTGTAATCCAAACTCTTTTGCCTTCCAGAATATCATGCCTTCAAGCCCTTAATGTACATGCTGCCAAATACTGTGTAATACTGATTGTAACTTTTCATGATATTTGAATTATTTCTTTCTGGCTGCTTGTAATATTTTCTTCTTATCTTGGGAGTTCTGGAATTTGACTAAACTATTCCTGGGAGCTTTTATTTTAGGATCTCTTTCAGAGAGTGTTTAGTGAATTCCCTCAATTTCTATTTTACCCTCTGCTTCTAGGATATCAGGATAGTTTTCCTAGAAAGTTTCTAGAAAAAATGAAGTTAAGATTCTTTTCCTGGTCATGACTTTTAGGTAGCCCAATAATTTGTAAATGGTCTCTTCTGGATCTGTTTTCCAGGTCAGTTATTTTTCCAATGAGATAGTTCACATTTTCTTCTATATATTCATTCTTTTGGTTTGTTTTATTGTTTCTTGATTTCTCACAAAGTCCTCAGCTTCCCTCAGCTACATGCTATATTCTACATTTGAAGGAAGCATTTTCTTCAGAGAACTTTTTTTTTTTAGATTTTTTTTTCCAAGGCAATGGGTTTAAGTGGCTTGCCCAAGGCCACACAGCTAGGTAATTATTAAATGTCTGAGGTCAGATTTGAACCCAGGTACTCCTGACTCCAAGGCCAGTGCCCTATTCACTGCACCACCTAGCCACCCCTTCAGAGAACTTTTTGATCTCCTTTACCTTCTGACTTTTTAAGGCATTCTTCCCCTCATTGACCTTTTGGACTGCTTTTTCCATTTGCCCTAAACTGGTTTTTAAGATGCTATTTTCTTTAGTATTTTTTTGTATCTCCTTCACCTAGTTGTTGACTTGATTTCCATGATTATCCTGTATCCCTTTCATTTCTCTTCCCAATTTTTCCTCTACCTCCCTTACTTGATTTTCCTATTTTTCTTGGAGGCTTTGGATACAGAAACTTTGACTTTGTCTTCTTCCGAGTATGTATTTTCATACTCCATGATGCTCCATAGACCAAAGTAATTGTCTATGGTAAGAATTTTTTTCTTCTGTAGTTTGCTCATTTCCCTAACCTATGACTTGATTTTAACTCTTTGTTTAAGATGGGGCTCTGTTTCCAGGCTGAAGGATGTATTTTCCCAAGTTTTTTAGGGATTTTGCAACTGTTTTCAGGGATACCCCCTCAGGGATTTCAATTCCTTCCAGGTTTTATGAGAGGCTTCTGGCCTGTGCTCTGTTCTGGGGATAACTACAAGCACTCCCTTCTACCCTGGATCTGTGAGGAGGGTCCCTGCTCCTCTATGGCAGTATGGGGCCCCAGATTGTGACCTGGATCTGAGTATAGGCAAAGCAACCTAGTCCTGCCCCAGCAATAGCAGAGAGATCTCTTCAGTCTCCCTTGAAACCCCTTACCCACTTAGTCTTAGCACTCTGGAAGAAGCTGTTGAATGGTCTGCAGACCTACTTCTGGTTCCCTGGCCAGGACTATGCTGAGGCCTGCACTGGACTGGCTCAACACTCACTCTGGTGTGGCAGAGTTATTTCACTGACCTTCCAAATTGTCTTTGGCAGTTCCTGAGCTGAGAGGTCTGGAAACCACCTAGCTGCCATGGTCACAGGTAGCTCCAGGGACCCAGGTGCCCTGCAGGCTCTTCCTGGATGGCTGGAGGTATTTTGCTCTAGTGCAACCCTTCCTGTGAATCTTCCAAGTTCTCTTGGGTCAGAAAATTATTTCACTCAGTCTTTGGGTTCTGCCACTCTTGAATTTGGTAAGAGTCATCATTTAAAGGTATTTAGAGTGGTCTGCCTTCACTCCACCCTCTTGGCTCCATCTCCCCATAATTTTCTTAAAGATTCTATTTCTTTTCTCCATTTTCAGTTTCTGATTATGGACTAAAAAAGGAAAGTATTATATAAAAATAAAAAGTCAGGCTTTCTCATCTGTCATCCACACAAAATACCCAAGCTCCCAGTGCAAATATCTGTAAGGTCTGTTAAATGACAAGGAATCAGATCATATGCTTAAGAGTACCTCTGGAATCTCAGAATACTGCTCCCTTATGGGGATGAACTGCTTTAGTAAACTGAAGTGAATGTATGATCCTTTGAAAATGACTGCTTTCTCCCTTGTTATCACTGTACCTTTAATCATGTCATTTATTCCATTTCTCTGAATCCTGTTTTTTATTTATTTGTTTTTGCTTGAAGGAATAGCTTAAATCTCACCTTCACTAGGACTTCCTAAATTTTTTTGACCACCAAAAGTTGTCATCTTTTCCTCTCATTTAATGTCTAAATCTTGTTCATTTGACACTGGTTGTTGATTGCCTTGTGTTCTTAGTAAATTACATATATATATATATATATATATATATATATATATATATATACATATATATATATATGTATGTATAAAACTTTTTTGAATAATTTGTTCAAGAGGGAAGAAACTTGCTCATAATTCTTTTCAAAACTCTTTCTTAATACTTAGAAAAATAGAATGAAAAAATATTGAATAGTTAAAAGTAACTAATGAAGTTTCAGTAGGTCAGATTTAAGCACTGGAAAAATTAGACTTATTTGTCTTCATGTTGAAGTATAATTTCAAACTATTCCATGCTTCCCATGTAGAAGATGATAGGTCCACATGGGCTATATAAATGTGGTTCACAGGGAGACATGAGTAGATATATCAGAAGTAGGGGTAGCTAGGTAGAGGATAGAATGTTTACCCTGGTATCAGGAGAAGTTGAGTTTACCCTTGTCAAGTCATTTAACCCTGACTGCCCCCCCCAATACATATATGCACACATATAATATGTATATGTATGTATACACACACATATATGCTAGCTCACCATGAAGACTTTGATTGTTGCATTGCATTTTTATTTATTATGTTAAATATTCCTAATAACATTTTAATTTTGTTCAGAAATCACTCAAGAGTTTTGTTGACTGTGTATTGCCTATTGTTGTGGTGGTTAGAGAACCAGCTTGAGTCTGGAAGAAATGGATTCTAATCCTGCCAATGATATGTACTGACTCTTTAATCCTGGATACATAACTTAATGTCCCTGTTCTCTTGGTGATTATAAATTGCAGAGATGATGTCAACTGATTGGTGGAGGAAGTTTCCTCACCAGGGAATTTTCTATTCTAGTGAAATAACAGGTCCAGTTCCTATTCCTATGAAGTTTTCTGGATCAATTTTCTCTCCTTTCAAACAATAGCTAAAATTTCTAGAGCATGGAAGGATCATAAAGCAGTATCCATTTAACAAGAGAGGAAGTTAAGAAACAGAGAAGTGAAGAGAGTTATACAGCTGACTTAGAACCCCACTGCTACTTTGATATCATTTCCAAAAGGGGAAGGAGAATTCATTAAATTATGATATAAGTTAGTGGCAAAATGTAATTTTATACTTGTAAAAAATTGATGTAATATCAAAGGCTAGATTCTTAGCCAAGTCTTTTTGACTGTAGGTCCAACACACTTATGTGCCATGCCACATTGTCCCTTTTTTTTATAATAAATTTCTCTTAATGATTTGTGTTTCTTATATTATCATAGTTTTTCATGTACCTCCCTTCCTCCTTTCAGAAAGTAATTCCTATTAATATTTTTAGAGGTAGGAAAACCAATACAGTTGATTGATAAATTGAAAAAGCCTGAAAAGGTGTGCAACGTGTAACATCTATGGACCTCTTGCCTTCATATAGGGGTAGGTTGGGCTATCTTCTTGTATCTCTTTATTCTGGTCCCACTTGATCTTTATAATTTTGGTTCTAAGGAAGACCTTGATTCTTGCCCAGAGGTGAGCAAGAGAAGGGGCCACAAGTTTGACTACTCTGTTTTCTTCTAGAAGACTACCAGATTAAATATATATATATATATATATATATATATATATATATATATATATATATATATATCTGCTCACTTAAATATTTCTTTGTCCAGGGGCATGGTTCTTATGTTCAACCTTTTTTTTTTTTGTTGCTATCCCTTATGAGAAAAAGAAACCTATGTTTATATTCACCAATGTGACTACTTCCTACTAAATTCTTGTTACACACACACACACACACACACATACACAAACACACACAAAACACATTTCAAATAATGAAATGAATAAACACATTTATTAAACATATGGGACAAAAATAAATTTGACAAGTTTCATAGTTTATAATATACCAGGAAAATACATGAATTAATTAGCTCTTTAGACAGAAGTGAGCTGAGATCTCATTCAGGCAAAAGAGAGGCACCATTATCGTCCAAAGTAAAATCCCTAGAAGTCTTTACAAAGTAAATTTGACATCATGGGTATTTTGGCTTCACTTACAGAGTTTCAGTTCTTTTCTCTGATGTTAGTCCTAAAGAGAGTTTGGAACTCTGTGTTGTTCTCAAAGCAGGAATAAATAATATTTCTTCTTTCCAAATTGAGGACAGCAATACCACCCCCTTGTATAGGAATGTAAAATCAAGACATTCTCTCCATCCCTTAGAATAAACAGTAACTGTGAAAGGCCTCAGACTTGTAATCAGATTTACACTAGGAAAATATAAGATTATTTAAGGAAAGGCATTTCTATCATGATGATGATGGTTGTCCTTCATTCTCAATGAAGACCATGATATCATAGGAGGTGATGCCTTAACCAACAAGTGAATTGGATTTGAGTGAGGGGGTGCTGTGCTAAGTTATCAGCCTCACTTTCTCCTCTGGAACTGTCTGGGTCCCATGACCAGCTATGAATCAGGAGATAGTCCTAGATGTTAGGCAATCAGGGTTAAAATGACTTTCCCAAGGTCACACAGTTGGTAAGTAGCAAGTGTCTGAGGTCAAAATTTGAACTCAAGTCCTCTAGACTCCAAGGCTAATGCTCTATCCATTGCACCACCTTCTTATTTTCTTTGTTAAAGTGTATTTCCTTAAAGATCTTTCTTGGAGATTGGGTATATGTATTTATGTGATATTGCTCCTAATATAACTTCCTTCTTCTCAATCCTACTCTATTTTATACTTTACTTCATTATTATATAAAGGAAGTAGGGATTGTTTTTGCAGGATAGGTACTCCTTTGCCACATTCCAGATCTTTCCATTTTTTTCCTCTTCAAAGGATTAGGAGTGATTAGGTATGATTTCAGAATCCTGGCAGACTTATACTTGCTTTATGTTCTTTCCAATGACCAGAAGAGTTGGTTGACATCAGAGCATTTCACTTGCAACTACTTACTGCCTTTCTTTGTCCCCTAATCTTTCCTTTTAACTGAACCACTGCTTTTGCAAAGTTAATTCTCAACAGGCACTTATGTATCTCCAGTAACTTCTCCATTTACTGGTAAGATTCTGTTCCTTTTCAATCAATGCTTAGCTTACTTTAATTTTGCACTGGTTGAAATATTCTCCTGCTGAAAATATTCTCCTTTATATCTTAAATAAGAGGATTATGCTTATAAGTATATATATATATAATATTAATATATGATAAATGTATGTAATATAGGTATATATATGTTTGGGTTTGCATGTATCTATATTTGTATTAACATATATATCTATCAATATCTATATTTTTCTCCTATTTTTGTTTCTTGTTTCATCTTTCTGAATTATCTTTTGTACTTTTAACACTGAATTCTACTTTCTGAGTAGTTGGCAGAATTAAAAAAATACTTTTGAAATACTACTTATGACACTTGAAGGGGTTTGGGTAGGATCTCTTAAATAGCAGTCAATTCATTCTCTTCAATTATAGAAGAATTTGGTATCACTTCATATATCATAGTTATCTCAACAAATAACCAACTTTCTTATACTTTTGATTTAGTGTTCCCTCTTCCTAATTTCTTCTTTCTTCAGACTTGTCTCTGTGGTTCTTTTGAACCTCCTCTCAGTATCTGCATAGCTCTTGTTTTTCTTTCTTTAACTATAAATATAAATGTACAGAGTATCATTTCTGATTTTGGCTCTAATTATGCAGAATAGCAATTTCCACTATACATCAATGAGACTGCTTTATATATTTTGCCACCATTCCCCCCAATTGTCATCAAGATCACCCTATTTTTGTTTGGTACCATATGTCTGAGATTATCTCCATTTTATACATCATATATATATATATATATATATATACATATACATATACATATATAGCACATAGTATACTAGCTTGTTGCCTCCCCCTTTAAACTTAAGGGACTTTTTTCACCTTTCCTTTTTTGTTTAGCATATTATCTGGCACATAGTAGGTACTGAATGAATGTTTGTTGACTTGACTAAATAATCTAATGTTTTCAATTATTTTTCCAATGGTCTCTATAAAAATCAAGGTTTTTCACATTTCAAAATAGATTTTCAACAGTCCACAGAATTCATTTCATTTAACCCCCCTCTTTTTACAGATGAGAAACCTGAAGTCTCTGGTTGAATTTACCAAGATTATAAAGTAGTCAATGGCAGAACCCAAATTTGAACTAAGTATCTTTGATTTCTAAACAAACAGCTGTACTTTTTCCTTAACAATGTATTGCATTTGCTGAGTTACTAGTACTGCTCTCATAATACCTAGATTTTTCATTTAGGAAAGCTGCTAATCAGGTGACCCAACAGAACCCATGAAACCTGGCTGGATCATACCAAAGCAGTAAAAGTACAAACTATAAACAATGTATTTAAACAAGCAAAGGCTTTTAAAAGATGAATAGTAAACTGAAACACTCTAGTCCTTTGAAAGTATGATGCTAATTTTTGGTTTACAAGCACAGTGTTCACAATTTAGCTAATGCCCTTTGGAATTGGTGGAATTGTGTATTTTCTATATTATGAATCTTCCAATCTGCACTGCAGGCTTGTTAATATCCACAACTTGTTTTTATTGGCTTCTTTAAAGAAATCCATTTTATCTATTGTCACTGGCTTGATAACAAATTTAGCATTAGCATGAAAAAAACTGCTGTAACAAAGAAAAAATAGCTTTAGTTAGGAACTGTAAAAGAATCATTGCAACTAATCAAACCCAAAGGTTTCTTTTTTTTTTCTTTACAATGTTTGAGAAACCACTTATTTACCAGGACAGTTCACATGTGCCAGAGCAATGTTTGTTTAGGGTTTTCTACCCATTTTCATCTACCTTTGGATGGTTGTTGCCTTTCCTGATGGCTAGGTTGTGCTGTTAAAGTGAATTGACAGAGATAAAAGTATTGGCAAGTGGGTTGCTGCTTTGGCAATTCTCAGTTTAAAAAATCAATCGACAAAACACCGAGCAGCAAAATAGATTCCTCATTGGCTGGTAAGTCATACTCCCCAGAGGCTGTTGATCATCCTGGATGCTGGCTGCCTGCCTGCTGTAGTGCAGATGGAAGAACTGGCTGTTAAATCGTTTCTCACACTCACAGCTCAGCATGATTGGGGATCCTGAACACGGTTGGAAACATATTTCCTTGGTAACTTATCTTGTACTTATCAGTGCATTTCCATAGTAGAAGAGAGATTTATTTTATTGAGATGATATCTGAACAAATAAATCTAATGTTTCCAGGCCCATTACCAATATTATCATTATTATTGGTTAGGATTTGAAACAGTGTTCCTGTTTATAGACACTGAGCAGAGTTAATTAGAATATTAATTTTGTGATCAGAAGATTATTCCTTGTCATTCAACTACCAGTTCTAAAGAAAAAAAAATGCAGACATGAACATTCTGAGTTTAATTAGGTTATTTCTTAATTTTGTATTTGTTTCTCTAAATTACACCTAACTATAGGTATATGAAGGCATGTAGAGGCTCACATCACAGCTCTTTCCCTCCATTTAGCACTCCTTAAGGGAGAGTAATCCTTGGATTTATGTAGTGGTGGGATTCAGTAAGTTCTCCTGGTTTGGGAGAACTGATACATAATTTTATGCTGTGTTCGGTGAACCAGTTATTTTATTTGAATCCCAACACTGAGTTTATGGGAGCATAGATTTAGAGTTAAAAGAAATCTTGGAGTGAATAAAATCCAGTTTTTTATTCTTCAGATAAGGAAACATAATCCCAAAGAAGATACATGACTTATCCAAAGTAACATAGGCAGTAATTGGTAGCCCCAGAATTTGACCCAGCTCTTTTTTTGACTTCAAACTCAGAAACAATTTATCTTCATTAAGTATTTCCTGGGGGCAGCTGGGTGGTGCAATGGATAGAGCACTGGCCCTGGAGTCAGGAGCACCTGGGTTCAAATTCAGCCTTAGACACTTAATAATTACCTAGTGACCTTGGGCAAGTCACTTAACCCATGCCTTGCAAAAAACGAACAAAAAAGAATTTCCTGAAAAATACAGGCAAATAAAATAGTCTCAAAAGTATTTATCTGTATATGGTTTATTTATACTTAGTCTGTTGTGTAGATTGGAATTTGGGGGGATTCATATAGTATTTCTAGAGTAAGATGATTAAAAAGTAATTTTTTTAAAAAAAAAGCCATGGTGCCAGGGATGCAAGAGACCCATAATGTTCCTGAATGTTGTCCATTTTAATATAATTAAAATACAAGATTAAATTAGGGGCAATTAGGTGGTACAGTGGATACAGCATGAGCCCTGGAATCAGGACAGCCTGAGTTCAAATCTGGTCTCAGACACTTAATAATTACCTAGCTGTGTAACCTTGGGCAAGTCACTTTAACCCCTTGCCTTGCAACCCCCCCCCCCCTGCCGCACACACAAAGATTAAATTAGTGAAATATTAAAGATAAGATAAAATTTAGGATCAAGATTAAAGATAAAATTAAAATAGAATCAGGAAATTTTTTTTTAAAAGAACTTAAATATGGTGAAACATAGATAATGTTAACATATGGTTTTTCTAAGTCAATATGCACTCTCAGGGATCCTGATATATGGTTTCAAGTTCCTATTTTTTATTTGAGATTCTGTTGAAAGAGATATAGGGTCAGGTTTAAAAGCAAGAAAAGATTTAGTTCTAATCTCACCTTTGACCCTTAATAATTATCAGGCCCTGAGAAAGTCATTTAACTCTGAACTTTAAGCAGCTCATACAAATATTTGTGATCTGCATCAAGGGGAGAAAATTCCCAAATATGAAATTCCCAATCTGAAAATTTGTTTACCAGTTCTTCCTGTTCCTTGTATTAAATGACTATCAGATTTTTTGTTTTTGCTCTAATTACCACTTTGCCCATATTAATACAGAATGATTCCCCTAGAAATCCTTACCCAATAGGGGAAGCTCAAAAGAAATTAGGGAAAGGGTGTGAAAAATCTGTGTGGAACATTGTTTGGGAGCCCCAGGCTTTTGTAGGCTGGGAGACAAAGCCCTAAAGATGTTCTTCTGAGCTTTCTCCTGTTTTGAGGACAAGCACAACTGCTCTCAGGGAACCTTCTCTTTAGAGGTCTGAATTTACCAAAGAGATAAATTAAGGAGCAAAGATTCACTTTATACAATGAATCATGCACTTAATAGAGATAGTTGCCTCGGGCTTTCTTTACTTTCAAGTTCCTCTAGTACTTTTAAGTACTAGTAACCTCCCTCCTGCCACCTTCACCAGACACACACACACACACACACACACACACACACACACACACACACACACACACTGCCAGAAGGAAAGCTGGGGAGTAGACTGAGAAAATAAAAACTAAATTTAAAGCTTAGAGCTCCATTGCTACCTTGAGATCATTCCCAAATGAAGAAAGAGAATTCATTAAATTACAATATAAATTAATGGCAAAATATAATTTTGTACTTGTGAAAAATTGATGCACATATATACCATTTGGGAATATGTATGTTTGTTGTATAAATCAAAGCATGCCTGTATGATCATCTTTTGGACTCATCCAGAATTACAAAGAGTATACTTAATGTTTACTATGAGGAAGAAGTCACCCAAAATGGCTTTCTTCAAGTGTCAGATAAAACTTAGACTTTTGAAAGAATCTCTTTCCAGCTCCTTGTTAGTGCCTTCCTTCCATAATTATCTCCAGTGTAGGTTTTACATGCATAAACACACTATCACTATCACACTCACTATATGATGAAGGCAGCAGATGAGGCAGAATTGAGCCTCACCTCTGATTGTGGAGAATATACATATACCTGTCCACCCCTGTCACTACGTGTTTCTGAATCAATATCTATTAAGTCCCACCTATGACACTGTGCTAATCACTCCAGATAGAAAAAGAGTCAAAAGACTTATCAAAAGATAAGGCCTTACTCTCAAGGAACTTACAATCTAATGAGAGAGAACAAGCAAACAAATATGTACAAACAAGTTATATAAAGGATAAATAGGAAATAAGCAACAAAGGGAAGGCAGTGGAATTAAGAGGTGTTGGGGAAGGCTTTCTGGGGAAGGTAAGACTTTAGTTGGGATTTAAAGGAAACCAAGGAAGTCAGTAATTAGAGAGGAGGAAGAAAAGTGTTACAGACATGGGAATAGCAAGAGAGAATGCCCAGAGCAAAGAAGTGGAATGTTTTGCTCTTGGAATAAACAGGAGGCTAATGTTCCTGGATAGGACAGTGTACATTGGATATTAGGGTTAGAAAGTTAGAAAGGTGGAAACAGCCAAGGATATGTAAGGCTTTGAATGCCAGAGGATTTTGTATTTGCCCTGGAAGCAATAGAAAACCACTGGAGTTTATTGAGTAGCAAGGTGACATGATCAGACTTTGCATTTTAGGAAAATTATTTTAGTGTCTGAATGGAGAATAGTTAGGAGAAGGAAAGGACTAGAGGCAGGCTGATCCATCAGCAGGCTATTATACTAATCAGTGTGAGAGGTGATGAGGAACTGTACCAGGGTGCTGGTAGTGACAGAAGAGAAGGGGATAGATTTGAGAGATGTTGCAAAGATGATGTTGACAGACTCTGGCAACAGATTGGTATTGTGGGGTGAGAGTGGGGATTGAAAGATAGTGAAGGTTTGAGAATAATTCTTTGCAAACCTGAGGGTCTTGGAGGATGAAATGGGGAGGTAGGAGACAGGGCAGATTTAGGGGAAAAATGATTGCTGTTGTGAACATACTGAGTTTATTATGTCTATTGCACCTGCAGCTCAAGATGTCTGAAAGGCAGTTGGAGATGTGATATTGGAGGTCAGTAAAGAGGATGGGGAAAAGTAGATTAGAGAATGATCAATCTAAAGATGGCAATTAAAACTACATGAGCTGATGAGTTATGGAGGGAGAAAGGAAGAGAACAGGACAGGGACACCTATAGTTAGAGGGTATGATTTGTAGGAGGATCCAGCAAAGAAGAGAAGAGTGGTCTGAGGATAGTCAGACATAATACATTTTCTTTCTTACTTTTTGCAAGGTGGTGGGACTAATCTGATAGGTGGGAAGAAAATCAGAAGAGAGTAGTATCCCAAAAACCTTGAGAGAAGAGAAAATTCAAAAAAAAAATATAAAAAGAGTGCTTAACATTTTTAAGGCTGCAGAGCTGTTGAGGAGAATGAAGATTGGAAAAAAACATTGGATTTAGTAGATAAGGAGAGAACAGTTTTGGTGGAATGGCAAGACTGGAAACTGAACTGTAGGGAGTACTTGAGTAAGTAAGAGAGTAAGAGGAAAGAAAGTGGAGGCACCTATTGTATACAGGTTTTTCAAGATATTCTGCTACAAAGTGAAGAAAAGAAATAGAATGATGGTTATCAAGGATGAAAAGATTAAATGAGAATATTTTTCAGAATCTGGGAATCATGGGTCTATTTGTAGACAATAGGAAATAAGCCAGTAAAGAGGGAGAGAATGAAAGTAAGTGAAAGAATTGGGATAATATTGTATATGTATGTGTATAAAACATTTATGCATGTTCATGTACAAGGTCATGTGTCTATATATGTATATATGAGTGTGTAAATTGACTGTACATAGTTTATATTGCTTCCCCCAGTAGAGGGTCACTTCCTCAAGTTAAGAGATTGTTTGTGTCTTAGTACTTAATATAGTTCCTGGCAAATGGTGAATGATTGTTGACTTGACTTGAAAAATGACAGCACATTAAATGGAGAAGGACTTCACTGACCATGCTAGTAGTATATGTGGTTGGCTCCTGCACAAGTGACTGTGGACACCTAATGATGTGACTTGGCAGCTGTTGCCTGACAGGACTTGCCCCATCATCCTCGTACCCACCAATCCCAAGACGAAGACCTGGGAGGTGTTCCTTCTTGTTTGAGTTCTATTCTTGCCATTTAACATCTTCATCCTGCCGCTTCCTCAGCCATGATATGATGTCTTGCTACTGACCTCCCTCTCAAGGAAATTGTAAGCCTTTAATAATTAATGATTATGAAGTACTTTGAAAATAAAGGCAATTCTCCATTGCTAGCTCAGAGGAATTATAGGATGTACAGTACTTTACAAAAGCCTGTTTGTAGAATTCCTTATGGGACCCAGAATCAGCCAGGCCTCCCAGCCACATCAGGGTGAATTAGGGATGAGGCTTCTGAGGTTCTTCTGATGTTGCTTGGCTTCTGTGTACTCCCAAAAGAACATTATTTTGACATATAGTGTGCTCATTTATTCTATGTTTTCAACCATTTTAGAACCAAAGGAAACCAAAGTGCCTACTTCAGGCATTTTTCAAAGATAGTGTCAACCTGATTGAGCTCTGAAAATTGATCTAAGAAAAAATAAAGACAAAGCATGTTTCCTTGTTTGGTCAGTGAGACAAAAGGCCGGGG
Source organism: Macrotis lagotis (assembly GCF_037893015.1). Classification (NCBI taxonomy): domain Eukaryota; kingdom Metazoa; phylum Chordata; class Mammalia; order Peramelemorphia; family Peramelidae; genus Macrotis; species Macrotis lagotis. The sequence goes on along the minus strand of NC_133658.1, from coordinate 175,102,774 downwards.
GTGGGGCAAGTCACCAAAGAGCCTGTTGTAGACCATGATAATATTTACCTCAGTTGTTTCTCTCTATTCTAGTTTTAATCAAGATCCACACAAAACATCTATAAGATTAGTGTTTAAGAACAATGGGCAAGAAAATAAGCATTTATTAAGCTTTTATTAAACTATGCATTGAAGCACTGTGTTATACAAATAAAGATCTTTTTGATCCTCCAACTAGTCTTGTGAGGTAGTTTCTCTATTATTAAATTTCCAATTCACAGTTGAGGAATCTAAGGCAGACATAGATTATGGTCACATAGCTAGTAATGAATTTGGGTCTTACTGACTTCAGGCTCGGGCTCTCCTCCCTCTATACAATCTAACTGCCTCAATTCAGAAAGGCACTGATTCAGTTTTCTTCCCTCTCTAATCCATAACTACATAGCTGCCAAATGGATATTCATAAAGCACAGATGAGATCTCATCACTGCCTCTTTCACCCCACCCTCCTCAACAAACTTCAGTGACTTCCAGTGGCTTCTAGGATGTAATGCATACTTCTCCCTCATCTGCCTTTATAAGCTCTGAATTTGTATTCTAACCAAATGAGCCCACTTGCTCTTTTTTAGGACCCAACAATTCATTCGTATTTACTACTTCTGAACCTTTGTGAGTCTGTCACCTCCTTGGTTAATATCTCTGGCCCTTTCCATTTTTTTGTTGCAGAACTAATTAGTCCTTTCTTGATTCTCTAGTTTTCAATTAGAAACAGCAGATAGAGCATGTGACCTGTAGTCAGAAATTCAAATCCAGTCTTAGACATTTACTCACTGTGAGATCCTGGAAAAATCATTTAACTTTTATTTACCTCAGTTTCCTCAATTGTAAAATGAGGTTGCTTCATTACAGGGTTGTTGTCAGTACTAAAAGGGATAATAATGGCAAATTACCTTGTACAAAGTAAGAGTTATAAAAATGTTAACTATAATAATGATAACATTATGACTTTTTAAAAAAATTCCTTTGAATCATGTAAAATATCCCTAAATAACCCACTCTCCTTTTATGAGTCCAGGTAAATGTTTATCCTTGAATGAGGGCCTCACCTTTTGTCAATAATCTTTGCCCTAGTTCCATTTCTTGCTCTAACTTGTCTCTTACCATTGTCGCATTTTCCTTCTCATGCCCTCCAAAGCCTTTAGCCCATTTTCCTGCCTCATTGAGTATGCCTAACTTTCAAGAGAACAGCAGATCATTTTTCCCAAGTACTCCTGGCTTCTACTATAGCAATGTCCCTTAGGTTATCTGAGTATTCATGGCAGTTTACCAATGCCTTGGAATATTTAAAAGAACTTAGAGACTTGAGTAACTGAGGTGAGAAAGACAGTGATAAATTACCTGGGAAGAAGCACCAGGGACAGAGAAATGAAGGTTCCTGAGGTTGATGTGAAATCTTTGTTTTGCCCAAGCTTGCTTTAAGTCCCTCCTTCTTTGAACTTGAATATAAATGCTAAGGTATTTTCTGGAATATTATTTTCAAGTTTGATGAAATGTAAAGATCTTGAAATAGAAGTTTCCAGACCTGGAGTCATTTTTACTTAATTTGATATGCATTTATCAAGCACCTACTGTATGTGAACAAGATATTGTGCCAGATATGCAGACAAAAATGAAACAGGTCCTCTTTTCAAGGAACTTTATAATCTATAAAAGAAATAACATGTATACAGATAATTATACATGTGCATGTGTGTGCACACACACACATACACACACACATACATTCAAGTAAATAAAAAATAATTTGCAGTCAAGAATCACTAACAACAAGAAATTCCTTGTGTGGGAGGTAAAATTTGAGCTGAGTCTTAAACAGCACCAGGAATTCAAAGAGCCAGACATGAATGAAGCATTCTTGTCACAGGGAGTAGCCCATGAAAAAGCGCAGAGGTATGTAGACTAGTTGGGTGGATGCAGAATTTGAGAGAAAGTGGTTTAAAGTGTTGGAAATAAGTTGGACACAGGTTATAAAGAATGTTAAACGTCAATGAAAGAATTTCTGTTTCACAGGGAGTCACTGAAGCTTCTTGAGTAGGAGAATAACATGGCAAGATTTGTGCTTTCAGAATGTCTTTTTAAATCCTTGTGTACAAAATAGATTGGATTGATTAATAAAGTAATGTTCTAGTTTCTTCAGTGGTGAAACTAGAGAATAATAATGAACAAATCTCTTTTATTCAGTGTATAGGAAGAGAATGATGTATTTATTTATTTGTGGTAGTCATAAATAAAATTTATTAAGATCTAAGAGATCAACCTTCTCATTTTCTATATAATGAAATCTAGCTCTATAGAAGTGAAATGAATTCCTTAAGGTCATACCAATAACCAAAAGAGACCCTTCTACCCCCCCCTTTTTTGTTCTTTTTCAATACTCTCTCTGTGATTTCATCAGTGTTCATTCCCATGAGTTCAAATATTATATCTACGCAGATGATTCCTAAATTTACAAATCCAGGGTTTATCTTTCTTGAGCTTCAGTTCTGTGTCATCAATTGTCTACCAGATATCTGTACCTGGATATACTGGAGGTGTCTCAAATTCACTATGTCCTAAATAGAATTCATTATCTTTTTCCTCTAAACCCTCTCCTCCCTTTAACTTCTCTATTTGTGTTTAGGGTAGGTACCATGATCATTTGATAGCCATTCAGGTTTGCAGCCTCTCCCTTATTTGCATATGCAATCAATTTACAAATCTTGTTATTTCTAACTCCACAGTTAGAAAGCTAGTTTTTATGTAGCCTCCTTCTCTCCACTGATATATTGGTATAGGGGTGGCGTAGTGGTGTAGTGGATAAAGCACCAGCCTTGGAGTCAGGAGTACCTGGGTTCAAATCTGGTCTCAGACACTTAATAATAACCTAGCTGCGTGGCCTTGGGCAAGCCACTTAACCCCATTTGCCTTGCAAAAAAAAAAAAAATATATATATATATATATATGTATATATATGTTGGTATAGAGCTTACCATCCACTAAAATTCCTAGATCTCTTTCCCATGAACTGCTATCTAACTGTGCCTTCCCTATCTTGTATTTGTGAAGTTGATTTTTTTTTAAACCCAATTATTGTCAGCTTTCAGGAAAAAAACTAGCCTAACCAGTGTGGTGCAATCACATATTCCTTTATTCAAATCACTAATAAAAATGATAAATTGGTGCAGCTAGGTGGTGCAATGGATAGGTACTGGCCCTGGAGTCAGGAAGACCTGAGTTTAAATATGACCTTAGACACTTAATAATTGCCTATGTGACCTTAGGCAAGTCACTTAACCCCATTGCCTTGCAAAATCAAAAAAAAAATGATAAACTATACATGATCAAGCACAGATATTTGTATATTCCACTAGATTTTTGCCATATTGCCATTGAATCTTTAATCTTTGCATTTGTCTTCCCAATCAGTTATAAATTTGTATGATTGTATTATTGTCTATTTTCATTTGTTTCATGTTTTCCATGAGAAGAGTATGCAATAGTTTATCAAAAAGCTTTGATAAATTTAAGGTAAACTTTATAGACATTATTTCCCTGATCCAGTACTTTAGAAAATCTATTAAAAAACATTTTTCTTGCTCGACTATTTTTAGTAAATACATACTGGTGTTTTATAATCACTATTTAAAAAACATATCCTCCAACTATCTCTCTTCAATGATCCAGTTTAGGATTTGCCTAGGCATTAAATCCACAGGGTGGAAGTTTGAAGAAATCTTATCTTCTTTGTTTTGAAAATTGGCTCAATATTTGACTTTTGCCAGTTTTGTGGTATTGCCACCATTTTCAACAATCTTTGGAGTGCTGCTGATGTTGAATCAGCAATCACACCTGCCAGTTCTTTTGCTATCTAAGGGAGCAGTAGTTCATCTGGGCAAGGCAAATTGAAATCATCAAGGACAATTAAGTGTTGTCTTACTCTCTCCTTACTTACATTGTAGAACAGTTTCTTGATAGACATTTTTGTTTGACCATGTCCAGGGCAATGTATAGTTGCCTTGGCTCCAAGTAAATATCCTTTCCCTTCTGATAGGCATGACCACATTATGGACCTGGTCAATAAACTTCAATGACTTTCTATTGCTTCTGGAATATTACCACCTGACTCCAACCTGCCTCTTCTGAAATATTATATATGTTACAGTCCTTCATACAATATATTGTCTAAGCAAACTGACTTTTTTGCTGTTCTTCACCTGTCTCTCTCCATATGACTTCATTCATCATCCCTTCCCTTCCTTGCTTCTTGGATGCTTAATTTCCTTCATTTTTTCTATCAGCCCCCCTCCTATGGAGTCTCTCTCTCTCTCTCTCTCTCTCTCTCTCTCTCTCTCTCTCTCTCCTTTAAAATTTTTTTTTGTCCATATGCACAGGTATATTTTAAGTTACAAAATTTCCTTCCACCATCCCTTCCCACCTCCCTCCCCTCAGCAGCCAACAGTCAGGTTTGAATTGTACATACGTATTTTTGATAAACATGTTTACAGATTATTTATTTTCAGTATGAGGAATTAGGACTAAGGGAAAGAGCTTCATAAGAGTTAATTTTTATAAAGTGTTCATCAGATTATGAAATTTTTTTTGGTGTGGGTTTGTATTTTGTTTTGTTTGTTTTATTTTTTCCCTCCAGATGGGGATAACATTGTCCATAACCAGTATAATACAGTTGTCTCTTCTGGATCTATTCTCTGGATCAGTTGTCTTTTTCATTGAGATTTTTCAAATTTTCTTCTAGTTTTTTATTCTTTTGATATTGTTTTATTGTTTCTTGGTTCCTTGAAAAATAACCAGCTTCCTTTAGTTCCATTCTACATTTGAAGGAATTGTTTTCATCAGAGAATTTTTCTTAACTCCTTTTCCATCTGATCAATTCTGCTTTTTAAGACATTCTTCTCATTAACTCTTTGGAATGTTTTTTTCTATTCAACCTAAACTGGTTTTTAACATGTTTTCTTCAGCATTTTTTTTTATCTTCTTGACCAAGCTGCTGACTTGGTTTTCATGTTTTTCTTCTATCTCTCTCATTTCTCTTCTCAATTTTTCCTCTACCTCCCTTACTTGATTTTCAAAATCTTACTTGAGCTCTGCCACAGCCTGAGCCTAATTCCTATTTTTTCTTAGAGGCTTTGGATACAGATGTTTTGACTTTGTCATCTTCTGAGTGTGTATTTTGATCCTCCATGGTACCAAAGTAATTGTCTATAGTCTGATTCCTTTTATCAGTTTACTCATTTCCCCAACCTGTACCCTGATTTTGGGGTTCTTCCTGAGTTTTTGAGTTGTTATTGGGACACCCCTGCAAGGACTTAAGTTCCTTCAATGTCTTTTGAGAGGCTCTGACTGCTCTCCTGGCCTGTGCTTTGGTCTATGGATGACCACAAGCACACCCCTCTGTTCTGGAGCTGTGAGGAGGGTCCCTGCTCCACTATGGTAGTATGGGGGCCAGACTGTGACCAGGGTTTGAATATGGGCAAAACACCAGAGTCCTGTCCCAGGGACAGAGGAGAGCCCTCGACAGTCTTCCCATACCTGTTTACCTTCTATAGTCTGAGTGCTCTGCCAGCAGCTGTTGGATAGCCCGTTGTTGGATGGCTCTGTGGGCCTGCTTCTATTTCCTGGGATCTGGGCTATGCTAAGGGCTGGGGCTTCTCTGAGGAGGGCCATGCTGGCCTGGGCTCATGCTCTAGCAGAAGTTTCCCTGCTGATCTTCACATTGCGCTTAGTGTTCCTGGGGTAGCAGGTCAGGCAACTTTTTCTGCTGCCACTAGCTGGTGCCCCCAGGGACCCAGACACACAGTGGGCTGTCCCTGGAAGGCTGGAGCTCCTTTGCTTCTGCCCAGTGATCCTGGCTGCACTACTTCCCCCTCCAATCCCATGAAACAGAGCCTTCCCATGATCTTCTGTTTTGGAGAATTGCCTCACTGTACCTTTCTTTGGGTTCTGTCTCTCAAAAATTTAGTTAAAGTCATAGTTTTAAGTTTTTTGGATTATTTTGGAAGAGAGCTCCTGGGAAATCCTGATCTCATATAGCCAACTGGGCTCCACCTCCATGTATATTGTTTTTTTGGTTCTTCTCCCTTTGCTCAGCATCACATGCTGTAATTCCTTCTATGCTTCTCTAGAGTCCAACTATTTATGGTTTCTTATAGAACAATAGTATTCCATAGTATTTATACTATAACTTGTATAGCCATTCCCCAATTGATGGTCATCTCCTCAGTTTCCAATTGCTATTGATATTTTACTTATGTTGAATATTTTCCTAATGTTGAACCCTCACTGCCTCCTTGGTATAAATCCTATCAGATCAAGGTATATTATCCTAGTAATAACATGCTGTAGTCTCATTGCTAAAATGTCATTTAAGACTTTTGCGTCAATATTCCTTAGGGAGATTGGTCTATAATTTTCTTTGACTATAGGAGGCATTTTTGATATCCCCAGTGACAATACCTTCTCCCCCCAAATTGTATAGCTTTTATTTTGCATATGTTCTTATTCATACAACCTTGTCTGCCCTAATTAAATATTAGCTCTTTGAGGTCAAAGACTGTTCAATTTTTATCTTTCTATCCCTGACAAATTCCCTGACACAGTTGTCACTCATCTGCTGATTGACTGATTGATCATAAGAAATAGAAGTTTAATTCCTTTCCATAGTGGATATTCAATGACAAAGTGGTGAGTGAATGAAGGAATGACTGAATGAATGAATGATTAGCATTTTTTTATCCTGCCTTTCAATAATTTTTTGGTAAGCACCAAATACAGTTGCATTAACCATAGCCATGTTCCTTTTTTGTGCTATCCTTCTACCACATCTTATAAAGTTCTAGTCAGAGTTGCTGGGTGATGAGGAAATTTATATTTTAGAGAATTATCTAAGAAGCTTTATTATTCCACATAATGACTTAGACATAAAAGGTTGGCTTTCCCACTACCATTCAGTGCCAACTCATAGATCCCTACTCAATTTTTAAAAGATTTTATTTATTTAAGGCAATGGGGTTGAGTGATTTGCCCAAAGTCACACAGCAGGCAATTATTATTAAGATTCTGAGGCCAATTTTGAACTCAGGGCCTCCTAACTCCAGGGCCCCTGTACTCTATCCACTGGGCCACCTAGTTGTGCCACCCCCCCCACCGTCTACTCAGCTTTCTAGGCACAAGATATCTTGTAACCAATTTTTTAAAGTGCTGCCCTTTTAAAGTGCTACCTCTTTTCTATCTCCTAACAATCACAGAGGTCCTTTATCAGAGCATTTGGGTTGTATCATAATGTTGTGCATTTTCTAGCTATGTCTTCCTTTTCCAGTAACCACTGTTCTGATAGAGATTTTCTTGAAGTATAAAATCTGTGCCTTCATTTCAGTTTAGAAATAATCAGTAATCCTTAGCATGTGGCTACATCTCCTAAACATAAATGATTGAGAATGGAATGGAGAAATGGTTTTCTGTTTTCTTTAAGCCAAAGGTATCTCATTAAACTTTGTATTCTTGAACCTGAGCCTGTACTTGCCCACTACTACCTTGCTCATCTGAGCCTTTGCCAATAAACTGGCTATGTCTTGGCCACAAATGTATCAGTTTATTAAATTGTAAGCTCCTTTAGAACAGTGCCAGTGCTTGCATTCCAAGTTTTCAGTGTGATACCTTGGATATAGAAAGTATTTAATAAAGATTTGGTTAATTGAATTGAGTTGAATTGTGGAGTTTTTGTCACTGAGTATTTACTCTGCATATTTCTTTAGATAAACCTCATAGTGTAAACCAAGGTGGGCAAAGTATTTCTTCAGAATCTGCTAAAAGGAATTGCTATATTGTAATATTGCTATATTTATTTCCTTTCAGTTCTAGAACGTGTTAGATGTTATTGTGTAAGGTAAGTTAACCTATTGCAATATTTATAGAAAGGTTAATCTTTTCCATTTCCTCACTCACTCACTGTACAGTTAATATTTTAGCAATTTCTTACTTCAAGGACCTCATTTTGGAAAGCAAAACATAAAATAATGTCTGTGTAATTTTTGCTAATAGATTAGTCAGCATGGGTAAACTTTCCTAGCATTTGTATGGCAATTCCTTTGAATGATCTTGTCTGTCTTGTGCAGCATGAATTTCCTCTCTTCTTAGCATTTTGTGCTTCTCATCCAAGGTGTGTAATTTTACTTTATCATTTTGATATAAATATGGCCTTTTTTTCTTTTCTACATGAAGAAATATGTATATTGTTTACTACCTTTGGGATATCCAGATTGCCTCTGGAAATTATAAGCAAGGCATATTTTATTGGATCTCATTTGCCCAGAATGGTAAAGTAGAGAGTTTATTTCAGATTATATATTTGGGTGTTTAGAATGTACGTTGTGATTTTTGTAATAAATATGCAGTCCTAAATATAATATATAGGCTATTATGCTTATTCACTGAGTATACACCTAAAGCTAGCTGAATGGGAGGATGATGTCGAATAAGTATTGAGGTAAACTGGGAAAGCATCTTGGCATTAAAAATCCTCCCTAACCTTTAATCACAAATGCAAATTTATGTTTATTTAGATGAAAAATTGAATGTTCCCACATTGGCATGGGATCACAGAGCCTAGTTTAAGTACCATGCTGGTTAAATTTAAGGTGTAGGGTTAAACTCTTTTCACCTCAGTATGCTAACAAAATCCACTTTCAAAATCTCCATGTGATAGCATGGATCTATTATTGAAATATTAGTATAAACTGCCAAGTACTTTAATCAATCAATACATTTGCATCAGTGCATTTGTTGTCTAATACCTGCCAGGTCCTGCAATATGAAGGAAAAAAAATGAAGCAGTCCGTGTCCTCTAGGAGATTATATTACATCAGAGGAGGCAGCATGAAAGCATAGTAGAATTTATAAAGTAAATATAAGGAAAATTTGGAAGTTTGGGGACACATTATCATTTTTTGATTTTTAAATTTTTTTTGAAGATTCAGAGGTCACAGAGTACCACAAAGTACCTCCTCCATCAGCCATTGATAATTGAAACATAGAAATGAAAGGGGAAATGTATTAAATGAATATTATTGCCATATGCCACTCATTGTATTAAGCCTGGGTATACAAATACAAACTATCAAGATGACCCTTGCCCTAATGGAACATACATTCTGATGGAATCTATGATTGGACAATTTTTAACAGTTTATTCTCACAGCTATCGGATTAGTCAAAATGAGAAAAGGGGGAAATGATCAATGTTGGAGAGGTTATGGAAGGATTGGGACAATAATGCATTACTGGTGGAGTCGTGAACAGATCAAACCTTTCTGGAAAGCAATATGGAACTGCTCAAAGAACAATAAAAATGTTCATTCCCTTTGATCCATCTAGGTCTATATCCAGAAGAAATCATAAAAAAATGGGGAAAATTCCACATGTTCCAAAATATTCATAGCAATTCTTTTTTGTAGTGGCAAGAACTGAAAATTAAGAAATGCCTATCAATTGGGGAATGGCTAAATAAGTTATGGTACATGAATACTATGGAATATTGTTGTTCTATAAGAAATCATAAGTGGTTGGATCCTAGAGAAGCATGGAATGAATAACAGGATCTGATGCTTAATGAAGGGAACAGAACCAAGAGAACAATATGTACGTTAACAGTAACATTGTGAGATTATCAACCTTGACAGAAGCAGCAACTCTCAGCAGTTCAGAGATCTAGGACAAACTTATTAGACTGGCTATGGACAATGTCATCCCCATCCAGAGGAAGAAAAACAAAACAAAACAAAACAAAAAATCAACCCTTCAGAATCTAAAGAAAACTTTATTAAAATTATCTCTGATTTATCTTTCCCTTAATCCTAATTCCTCATACTGGAAATGACTAGCCTGTAAACACATTTGTCAAAAATATGTATGTACAATGCTAACCTAACTGTTCAAACTTGAGGGGAGCAGGGTCATAAGGGATGGTGGAAGAAAATTTTGTAACTTAAAACTATACATGTGCATATGGATGAAAAAAATAAATAATTATTTAACTAATTTTTAAAAAAGCAAAAAAAGAATGCAGTTTATTCTTTAGAATAGCCTAGATAGAATTTATCAGACTTCCCAGGAATTTCATTTAGATTATTTCCTAGTACTTTCTTTTAGAGATTTTCATGCAAACATAATCTAGAAATATTACTATTTGCATTAAGTTCATGACTTGCCTACCTGGAACCCTGTGTGAGTAAAAGAAATGAATAATGTATTATCATCATTATCATCATTATTAAATGGCTTATGTTAGGATTACATGTCATCAAGGAGATAGAAAGCAAAGAGTTAAATGTATGGTAGCTTGGTATTTTGGAAATAACAAGCAGAATTTGGAGCTAAAAAAATCAATAGATCATAATCAATAAATCAATAGTCAATAATCAATAAATGTTTATTAAACTTCTACTTATATGCCAGACAATCTTCTTAGCTCTGGGATTACAAATTCAAAGGAAGAAAACTAGTTCCTGTCCTCAAGGAGCTTACAAATTAATGGAAGAAGGTGATGCACAAAAGAAACCTGAAGGGGCAGCTAAGGTGGCATTGTAGCCCTAGAGTCAGGAGAACTTGAGTTCAAATCCAACCTCAGATACTTAAAAAGTGGCTTTGAGCAAGTCACTTAACCCCACCACTTTGCAAAAAAAAAAAAAAAAATTAAATTAAATTAAAAGAAACCAGAAGAAGTGAGATGGGGAAGACATTTAGTATTGGGGAGGGGATACCTGATTAGTTTTGAGGGGACAAAGATGAATTAGAAGACTATCTCTTACCTCTATGATCTGATAGAGAAGGTTGAGCATTTGCTCAGGAATGCTAATTAAATGTAATTATGTGAGCAGAGGAAAAACAAAATGCTTTAGGTGTTCAGAGAAGGGAGAAACAAATTTCTGTTCAGTGAGTTAGAGGAAAGGATTCAGAGAAAGCTTCCCTGAATGAGGAGTAGAGGCAGCATTTGACTTAGGCTTTGCCAACCCAGCAATTCAGTGCATTGAGAGAAAAGGAAGTTTCCATTTCTTTAAGTTCTCTCATTTAAAGATGTTGTTTTATTTTCTTTTTTTTTAAAGAATCAATGAGGGGCAGCTAGGCAAATAGAACACCAGCCCTGGAATCAAGAGGACCAGAGTTCAAATCAGTCCTCAGACATTTAATAATTACCTAGCTGTGTGTCCTTGGGCAAGTCACCACATTGCCTTGCAAAAACAAAAAACAAGAAAATCAATCATAAAAAAAGTATCATTACAGTTTATAAAAATAGTATATTAAGTTCTTTTTTAAAAAATTATTTATTTTCATCCATGTGTATATGCAAGTTACAAAATTTCCCTCCACCCTCCCTTCCTACTCCCCTCCCCTAAGCAGGAAATGGTCAGGTTAGCATTTTAACATACATATACTGCTAAATGTATTTACAAATTAGTAATTTTTGGCATGAGGAATTAGGATTAAGGGAAAGAAATACATGAGATAATGTTTATGAAATATTCACCAGATTCAGAAGGGTTAGTTTTTTTTTTTCTTTGAGTTTTGTTTTATTTTGTTTTTCTTCCTCTGGTTGGGGATAATATAGTTCTTAACAAGTCAGATACAGTTGTCCTAGCTCTCTGGAATGCAAAGAGGCACTGCATCCATCAAGTTTGTTCATCTCACAATGTTGTTGATATATACATAGTTTCTTGGATCTACTCCTTTCGCTCAGCATCAGATTCTTTAAGTCATCCCATGCTTCTCTAGAATCTCTTTATGGTTTCTTATAGAACAACAGTATTCCATAGTATTCATGTACCATAACTTGTTTAGCCATTCCCCAATTGATGGGCATTCCCTCAATTTCTAATTCTTTGCCACTACAAAAAGAGCTGCTATGAATATTTTGGAAGATGTAGGACTTTTCTCATTTTTTAATAATTTTTTTTCTGGATATAGACTAGAATTGGAATTGCTGGTCAAAGGATATGAACAGTTTTATTGGTCTTTGGGCATAATTCCATATTGCTCTCCGAGAAGGTTAGATCCATTCGCAACTCCACCAGCAATTCATCAGTGTCTCAGTCCTCCCACAGCATCTCCCAACATTGATCATTTTCCCTTTTTCTCATCTTGACCAATCTAATAGGTGTGATATGATACTTCATTATTGTTTTTATTTGCATTTCTCTAATCAATAGTGATTTGGAGCAATTTTTCATATGATCATATATATATATATATATTTAATTTCTTCATTTGAAAAACTGTCTGCTCATATCCTTTGACCATTTATCAATTGGAGAATGATGTGATCTTATAAATTTGATGTGATTCTCTATATATTTTAGAAATAAGACCTTTATGAGACCTCCTGATTGTGAAGATTGTTTCCCAGATTTCTGCTTTCCTTCTAAATTTTGGCAGCATTGATTTTATGAGTGCAAGAGCTTTTTAATTTAATACAGTCAAAATCATTCATTTTGCAGTTTCTAATGTGCTCTAATTCTTATTTGGTCATAAATTTATCCCCTTTCCATAAATCAGATAGATAATTTTAAGTCTATTAGTTTATCTATGGTATCGCTCTTTATGTCTAAATCCTGTACCCATTTTGACCTTACTTTGGTATAGGGTATGAGATGTGCCTCCATTCCTAGTTTTTGCCTTATTTTTTCCAGTTTTCCCAACAATTTTTGTCAAACAGTGAGTTCTTATCCCAGGGACTGATGTCTTTGGGTCTGTCAAATGGTAGATTGCTATAGTCATTTACAGCAGTTTCTTTTGAACCTATGCTAATCCACTGATCCATTATTCTATTTCTTAACCAGTTCCAGACAGTTTTGAAGTCTGTTGTTTTATAGTATAGTTTTAGATCTGGTAGAGGTAGGCCACTTTCTTTTCCTTCTTTTACATTTTTTTCCATCAGTTCCCTTGCTATTCTTTTTTTTTTGTAAGGCAAATGGGGTTAAGTGGCTTGCCCAAGGCCACACAGCTGGGTAATTATTAAGTGTCTGAGACCGGATTTGAACCCAGGTACTCCTGACTTCAGGGCTGGTGCTTTATCCGCTATGCCACCCAGCCGCCCTCCCTTGCTATTCTTGCCTTTTTGTTGCTCCAGATGAATTTTGTCACTACTTTCTCTAGCTTGGTAAAGTAGTTATTTGGTAGCTTGATCAGTATGGCACTGAATAAGTAATTTAATTTAGGTAGAATTGTCATTTTTATTATATTAGCTCAATCTAACCATGAGCATTTGACATTTTTCCAGTTATTTAGATCTGTCTTTATTTCGGTTTGTCTTGGGGGGCAGATTCCCAAATATTTAATGTTGTCTACAGTTATTTTAAATGGAATTTCTTTTTCTATCTCTTGCTCTTGGGCTTTGTTACATATATAGAAATGCTGATGATTTATGTGGGTTTATTTTATCTCTTGCTACTTTGCTGAATTTGTTAATTATTTCAAGGTGATTTATGATAAGATGATTTTCTCAAATTCTCTAGGTATACCATCATATCATCTGAAAAGATTGCTTCCTTATTGCCATTCTGATTCTTTCAATTTCTTTCTTCTTTTATTGCTACTGCTAGCATTTCTAATACCATATTGAATATTAATGGCAATAATGGGCATCCTTGTTTCACCTCTGATTTTATTGGAAATGCTCTGAGTTTATTCCCATTAAAATAATATTTGTTGATTTTTTAGATAGATATTATTTCTTATTTTAAGGAAAACTCCATTTATTGCTAAACTTTCTAGTATTTTTAAAAGGAATGGACATTGTATTTTATCAAAGGCTTTTTCAGCATCTATTGAGATAATCATATAATTTCTGTTGGTTTGTTGTATTATTTTCCAGCAATTATCTCTCTTTCAAGACCCAAACCAAATATTGCCTCCTCCAAGAAGTCTTCTTGATCCTTAGGGGAAGAAATCATTCCTTCTCTCATATATATATATATATATATATATATATATATATATATATATATATATATATATATATATATATTTTCATTTCAGCCTCTTTTATTTTTTTGAATTATGAAGATTTTATTTATTTGGAGTTTTACAATTTTTCCCCTAATCTTACTTCCCCCTCCCCACAGAAGGCAATTTGCCAGTCTTTTCATTTGTTTCCATGGTATACACTACTCCAAATTGAATGTGATGAGACAGAAATAAGATCCTTAAGGAAGAAACATAAAGTATAAGAGATAGCAAGATCACACAATAAGATATTAGTTTTTTCCCCTAAATTAAAGGTAATAGTCCTTGGTCTTTGTTCAAACTCCACAGTTCTTTCTCTGGATACAGATGATATTCTCTATTTCAGACATCCCCAAATTGTCCCTGATTGTTGCACTGATGGAATGAGTGAGTCCATCAAGTTTGATCATCACCCCTATTTTGCTGTTAGGGTATACAGTGTTTTTCTGGTTCTGCTCATGTTACTCAGCATCAGTTCATTCAAATCCCTCCAGGCTTCCTTGAATTCCCATCCCTCCTGGTTTCTAATAGAACAATAGTGTTCCATGACATACATATACCACAATTTGCTAAGCCATTCCCCAATTGAAGGACATTTACTTGATTTCCAATTCTTTGCCACCACAAACAGGGCTGCTATGAATATTTTTGTACAAGTGATGATTTTACCCTTTTTTATAATCTCTTCAGGGTATAGACCCAGTAGTGGTATTGCTGGATCAAAGGGTATGCACTTTTTTGTTGCCCTTTGTGCATAGTTCCAAATTTCTCTCCAGAATGGGTGAATGAGTTCACTGCTCTACCAACAATGTAATAGTGTCACAGATTTCCCACAACCCTTCCAATAATGATCATTATCTTTTATGGTCTCTCTTAATATTTTAAAGAATTTCATTCATATCTAGCTTTCTCATTTCTCATATTCTGTACTCTATATTATGGCACTTTGTTTACTAATTGTGAAATCCTTAAGTATATAAATTGTCCCAGTTGAGTTTTATTTTTTTATGCCCCACTGTACCTAGCAACAGAATCACTTAATAATTGTTAAATTAAATATTTATTGAAGATAACTATTTATAGGACAAGATAAAAGAACAACTGTTTAATCATTTATCTTCAAACAAATGGACATTTGTCTACATTGTTTTGACTAATGGTGACATGCATTGTACAAGTTTGTGGTTGATTGAAACTAATTTAGTGAGCCTTAGGAAAACAGATGTGGCTGTGAATCTATAGCTGATTCTCTTGTCCTACATCTTACATTGAATTGATCATTAACATGGGGCACTCATGTGGTACCTGAGTTCAAAAATAAAATAACAATATTATATTCATACACACAATAGAACCTTTGTGGAAGAGTTTATTACATATCCTTTATAGTAAAACCACCAATTACTTTAATCAGTTCAATCTATTAAATTTCTAGGTTATTTTGACATCTAGAGACAACCTAAAATTTTTTTTAGTTGAATGCACCGTTTCTCTTTTTTAACTAATAAGTATGATACAAATATTAATTTCCCTTCAAAGTCACATTGAGAGTATTCAGTGAGTTATAATCTACTATATAAGATATCCCAAAAATCTTAGAATAGTTTAGCTATTTAAAAAAATACTTCAGATTTTTATGACACTATGTATAAATGAAGTTTTTTGTTGTTATTACTTAATGCAAGTAATTACATACATGGCAAGTGCTATAGAATGTCCGTCTCATAACGAATCTCATTTCTTTGGTCCACAGGTGAAATAATTTATTGTTTTAATGACTTAATGAAATTCAGTTCTTGGTTCTCATTCTTCTCTTCATCATTTGCCACTGTTGAATATCCTTTCCTCCTGAATACTTTCTCCTCTTTAGAATCTCTGACACAGCTTTGTAAATTTTCTTTGCTCACTCATAACCATGTTCTCTTCCAACCCCATTGCAGTGAGAGAATCTCAAGGCTCTGACCATGGATCATTTCCCTCTACTCTCACTCTCAGTGACCTCATCAGCTCCCATAAGTTTAATTAGAATTTCTATGTTGATAATTACTAAATTTACATTTGCATCACTAATCACTCTATGGAGTTCTAGTCACAAATTACAAACTGCATATTGGACATTTCAAAGTGGAGTTAAAAAAGTTTTAGAATAAATAAATAAAGCTAAGATTAAAACAGAAGCAATTAAGAGGGGGAAATCTTTGTAGCAAGTTTCTCTGATAAATGGATCATTTTAAAATATTTAAGGAATTAAATTTAAAGGACTAAAAGTCATTTTTTAGTTATAAATAATCTAAGGATATGAACAGTTAATTCTAGAGGGAAGAAACTCAGACTATCAATGACATGAAAAAATGTTCCAAATTGCTAAAAAATTAGAGAAAGATAAATTAAAACAATTTTGAGATTCTCTCACTCTTCAGACTGGCAAAGATGAAAAAAAATTTAAAAAGCTAAATATTGTAGTGTCTGTGGGAAAGAACGTTCATTGATGTACTGCTGGTGACCCTATAAATGGGTACAACCATTCTAGAAAGCAATTGGGAATTATACCAAAAAATTTCTGAACATTGAACTATTTAAAATAGCTATATAATTGGTCTTCAAATCTCTCCAGTCGAATCCACCCTCAAGTTAATTACCAAAGTGATTTTCTCAAAAGTACAATTGTGCACATGCTATTCCCCTACTGAGTAAACTCCAGGGGTTCCTTATTACTTCCAGGATCAAATAAAAAGTCCCCTCTCTGGAATTTAAAAACCTTTCACAACGTAGACTGATCCTACTTTTCTAAACTATTTCTTCCCTTCATACATACTATAATACAGCCCAACTGATCTTCTTCCTCACATGGCACTACATTTCCTTTCTAGATACCTTTATTCTGATTGTTCCCTATGACTAGAATATATTTCCCTCTCACATCCACATATAGTCTAATTTCTTTCAAATTTTAACTCAGTCTCTACATTCTTCATGCATACTTTCCTGATTGCTTCAGGGATTATACTTTCCTATCAAGTCATCTTGTATCTCTTTTATATGCCTACATACATACATACACACATACATATTATTTCTTGCTGTCAAGGGCAGAAGCTGTTTTATATATTTATTTCTTTAATATCCAAGACCAGAATGATATTCTTTAAAATTCCATGGTAACATGGTGGCTGATACAAAGTAACTACTTAATAAATTCATGTTGCTTGATTGATTAATGAGCAATTAATTATTGGATACCTGCTCTATATAAAGCAACATATTATACCTCAGACAGAAAAAGGAAAAATAGTTCCTCCCCTTTATGAGATTTGTCTTTCCAAAATTTTTTCTATAATATACCACTTTTTATTATGTGACCTTGTTTCATTTTATGAAATTGCATAACTGTTACTAGAGTGAAATGATGTAAAATGGAATGAGTTTAGCTAATATCCATTGGCCTCATTTTTTTAACTGACTACTAGGGGAAGCCAAAGTTGCCCATGAGTACCACAAGATCTAAAATGTGCCTATGTATATGTATATGTATGTGTGTGTGTGTGTGTGTGTGTGTGTGTGTGTGTGTACATACATATTTATAAATTTAAATGTACACATATTACTTAATATGGCCTAAATTTCCCCTCTGAATTTTTCTCCTCACTCCTAAAGTGCTACCATAAAACAGATAATATTTTAAAACGGGGGAAAAAAAGAAAAAGCAGTTTGTAAAATGAATTTATACATTGAAAGAATGTTAAAATAATCACCATTTTCCTTACTCATAGATTCTTACATCTTCAAAGGTTTGGGAGTTCCATTGTAAGAGGCCTTTCTCAACTCTCATTAATGGTAATCCCTTCCCTCTGTTGATTTCCTTTAATTTATCTTGAATACATATATATATATATATATATATATATATATATATATATATATATATATATATATATATTTGTTCTATTTAGTTGATGGTAAGTTGTCTTTCCCATTAGACTAAAGTTTTTCTTGAAAGCAGGAGTTATCTTTTGACTTTCTTTGTATCCCAGTGCTTAGCACAATGCTTTGTACATAGATGATGCAGTGAATAAACAGCTAGGCTTGGAGTCAGGAAGACCTGAGTTCAAATTGGGCTTCAAGTCCCTTACTAGTTATGTGACTCAGTCTGGATAACTGACTTAATCCTGTTTGTCTCAGTTTCCTCATCAGCAAAATGAGTAGGAGAATAAATGGCAAACTGCTCTAATATTTCTGTCAAGAAAATTACCAAAATGGGGTCATGAAAAGTCAGATATCTCTGAAAAATGACTGAACAGTACATGTTAATGCTGTTTTGTTTTATTTTTCCATGTTTTTAATAATTTTTTAATTTTAATTTTTTTTAAATTTTATTTTTCCCCAGTTCCATGCAAAAACAAGTTTCAATATCTATTCTTAAAACCTTGGGTTCCTAATTCTCTCCCTTCTTCCCACCCAACCTCCTCATTGAGAAAGCAAGTTATTTGATATAGGTTAAAAATTATAGTCATGAAAACATTAATACAATAATCATGTTGTAAAAGTAAAATAGCCCTGCCCTCCTCCCAAAAAAGAAACCTCAAGAAAAAAAAATTAAAAATATATACTATAATCTGTTTTCAAACACCATCTGTCTTTAGACTGAATAGTATTCTTTATGATAAGTCCTTCAGCATTCTTTTGGGTCACAGCATTGCTGAGAAAAGGTAAGTCATCCACAGCTAATCATCCTGCAATATTGCTGTTACTCTGTATACAGCACATTTCCCATTACATCTGCTCCTGTAAGTTTTTTCCTGAGGACATCCTGTTCACCATTTGTTATAAAAGAATAGCATTCTATCATAATCACACACTACAGCTTGTTCAGCCATTCCTCACTGATGGGCATCCCTTCAATTTCCAACTCCTTGCCACCAGAAAAGAGCTGGTATAAATATCCTTATACATATATGTCCTTTTCCTTCCTGTTTTTCATCTCTTCTGGAATATAGACCTAGTAGTGGCATTGGAAGGTCAAAAGGTAGACATGGCTTTATAGCTCTTTGGGCATAGCTCCAAATTGCTCTACAGAATTGTTTGATCCTTTCACAGCTCTTCCAGCAGTGTGTTATTGTCTCATTTTTCTTGCATCTTCTCCAACATTTGTCATTTTCTCTTTCTGTCCTATTAGTCAATCCAATAGGTTTAAATTAGTACCTCAGAATTGTTCCAACCTACACTCACTCTGTCAATAGTGAATTAGGACATTTTATTATTTATTTATTTATTTTTAATTTTTTAATCTTTTTTAGGCTTTTTTTGCAAGACAAACAGAGTTAAGTGGCATGCCCAAGGCCACACAGCCAGGTAGTTATTAAGTGTCTGAGGCTGGATTTGGACTCAGGTACTCCTGACTCCAGGGCCGGTGCTCTATCCACTGCGCCACCTAGCCTCCCTGAATTAGGACATTTTAAAAGAAAATATTTAAATAGATAGTTTTGATAACCTCATCTGAAAAGTGTTCATATCTTTTGATCCATTCATCACTTGGAGAATGACTCTTATTTTTTATAAATTTGAATCAGTTCTCTATTTTAGAAATGAAGTCTGTATCAGAGAAATTTGTTTCAATATTTTTCCTACAGTTGCTAACTATATTTCCCTTCATTCTATTTCTCCCACCCCCATTTATTCTATTCTTTCTCCTTTTACCCTGTTCCTCCCCTAAAATGTTTTGCATCCCACAATCTTCCCTCCATTCTATCAACCACCCCACCCTCCCCCTTTCTCCCATCCTTTCCCTCTTCTACTTTCCTCTAGTATAAGAGATTTCTATATTCCATTGAGTGTGTATGCCATTCTACTTGCAATGAGAGCAAGGCTCACTCATTCCACTTCTACTTCCCCCTCTTCCACACTACTAAAAAAAGTTTTTTCTTGCCTCTGTTATGTAAAATAACTTATCCTATTCTAACCCTAACCCTTCTCCTTTTTCCCAGTATGTTATTCTCTCACTCCTTAACTCCATCTTTTTTAATATATGATCTCTTCATTTTCAATTCCCCACTTGTGAATTATCTATATATGTTCTTTCTCACTGCCCTAATAAATGAGAAAGTTCATTTAAGTTGTCAGTATCATCTTCCCATGCAGGAATATAAGCAGTTCAATATCATAAAGTCCCTTATAATTTGCCTTTCTAGTGTACCTTTTTATGCTTCAGACATGAAGACTTGAGCCTTTTATTTGAAGATCAAATTTTCAGTTAAGCTCTGGTTGTTTCATCAGGAAAGTTTGAATTTCATTGAATATTTCCCCCAAAGAGTATGTTCAGTTTTCCTGGGTAGCTGATACTTGGTTATAATCCAAGTTCTTTTGCCTTCTGGAATATCATATTCAAGCCCTATGATCCCTTACTGTAGTAGCTGCTAAAGCCTGTGTTCTTCTGACTCTGGCTCCACATTAATTGAATTGCTTCTTTCTGGCTGCTTGTAATATTTCCTACTTGACTTTAGAGCTCTGAAATTTGGCTGTAATATTCCCGGAAGCTTTCATTTTGGGGATCTCTTTTAGGAGGTGATCAGTGGATTCTTTCAATTTCTATTTTCCCCTCTTTCTAGGATATCAGGGCAGTTTTCACTGATAATTTCTTGAAAAACGATGTCTAGGCTCTTTTTTTGGTCATGGCTTTTAGTGGGCAATTAGGTGGCTCAGTAGATAGAGATCACTGACCTTGGAGACAGGATATCAGGAGTTCAAATCCAATCTCAGACACTCAATACTTACTAGCTGTAGGACCTTGGCCAAGTAACTTAACCCTGATTGCCTCACATCCAGGGCCATTTCCAGTTGTACTGATTCATAACTAGCCACTGCACCCAGATGACTTTGGAGGAGAAAGTGAGGCTGGTGACTTAGTATAGCACCCCCTCATTCAAATCCAATTCACATGCTTGTCATAGCATCAACTCCCTGCTATCACAGTCTTCTTTGAGAATGAAGGTCAAAACATCAATCATCAGTCATGGCTTCAGATAATCTAATAATTTTTAAATTATCTCTTCTAGAACTATTGTTTAAATTGGGTTTTTCAATGAGATATTTAAATTTTTCTCCAGGTTTTTCATTCTTTTGACTTTGTTTTATTATTTCTTGAGTTCTCACGAAGTCACAGCTTTCCTTTGCTTTTTTTTTCCCATTTGGCCATTCTGCTTTTTAAGGTATTGTTCTCCTCATTGTCTTTTTGGACCATTTTTTCCATTTAGTCCAGTATGGTTTTTAGATTTTTTTTCTTCAGTATTTTTTTGTATTCTCCTTCACCAAGCTGCTGACTCAGTTTTCATGATTTTCCCACATCCCTCTTGTTTCTTTTCCAAATTTTTCTTCTACCTCCCTTACTTGATTTTCAAAATCCTTTTTGAACTCTTCCACTGGCTGAGCCCAATTCATATTTTTCTTTGAATCTTTGGATTTAGAAGTTTTGACTTTGTTATTGTCTTCTGAGTATGTATTTTGATCTTCCATATGACCATAATAACTGTCTATAGTCAGATTTTTTTTTTTGTTGCTTCCCCAGCCTATGACTTAATTTTAACTTCCAGGATGGAGGACATGCTTTCCCAAGCTTTTGAAGGTTATTTGAGCTGTTTTCAAGGATACTTTTAGGGACCGGCAAGCTTTCAGTGCTTCCAAGGTCTTATGATCTAAGAAGTTTTGACACCTTTCCTGGTCTGTGCCTTGGTCTGTGAATGACCACAAGCATTCTTTTCTGCCCTGTGTGGAAGACCCCTGCTTTAGACTTTAGACTCTGTTGTGCTTTTGCTCCTCTTCCTGGGACTGGGACCCCAAACTGTGCCCCAGACATGAATATAGGCAAAGCCAGAGAGTCCTGCCTCAGGAATAGAAATCTCCTTCTGACCCCCTTACCATTCCTGTACTTAAAGGCCCAGAAGCAGCTGTGGCTGTTAATTCAGTGGCTCCCAAGGCCTGCTCCTGGTCTGCTGTGGCCAGGTCTGCAATGAGGGGTCTGTGCTGGACTGTGCTCCAATCTCCTCCCAGTGTAAGAGTTTTCCTGTTGTCCTTCCAAATTATCCTTGGCAATCCCTGGGCTGAAAACTCTGGAAATCACTATCACTGACAAGGACCCAGTCATAATCCTTTTCCTGAATGACTGGGGCCAGTTTGCTCCAAGGGGCCCATGCTGTTCTGCACTCACTTGTTCATTCATCCACTTAAATATTCATTAGCACATCTATTAAGGATTTTGTCTCATAAAATTAAAATTTCTAAGTAAACTGTTTCCTAAATCTGTGTGATACAATACAAAAAATATTGAAATAGACTTAGGTGCATGGCTCAGGCTCAGTAACCTATTTTTAGCTCTATGACCTTGGACAAATCTCCTCAAATTTTATTTTCTTCAGTTATAAAATGGAGATGATGATAATTGCTCTTTCTACCTAACAGGGTTGTTGTGAGGATCTAAAGACATGTAAAATGCTTTATTACCTTGATTAATGGGTTAGATATATTTGAGTTATTAACTCAGCACATGGAGTGCTTTAGAAGATACTTTCACTTCACTTAGGCCTCTAGGCACATTAACTTAATAAAGATTCTTGGCAGCCTAAAAGAAAGTCTATACCTCCCAGCATATACCTAAAAAGTAACAACTCTCCTGAATGTAGGGAATTCTATCAAAAACTTCCTGATTCAAATGCAGATGGGCCCAAGGATTTCTCTTTTAGTTTTAACCTCCTGGGCTAGGGAGTGGTTTAACTCTCTTTATAAGTTATTTGTAGATCATTAAGTTCAAATTCAATATTCCCAATCTTTACTATCAATCAAATAAACTAACAATCACATAAACAAATGAATCAATTCAAATATATTAAAACTCCTAGACAGGTAGACTTTTTTGTTTAAGATAGTTTATTTATTAAGTACCTTATCTTGGAAATAGCTGAAGTCATTCAATGAAGGGGAAGTGAAGCTAGAAAATCTCAAATGAACTTCACTCTTAAAAAATAAAAGAGGAAAAAGGGGAAAGTTTAGGAAATTCACAGATGTTAGAAATTGGTGTGGCTCTATCTGACACCAACTGTGTTCTAGTCTCCCTGGCATTTTTTTTTCTTTTGTCTTCTTCTACCACTTTGAAAATCCAGCAACTCCCTTGAATTTGTATCAGCAAGAGCCCCAAAGAAGACAAGTATCCTTCTGCTTATTTAACAATGACAAATAAAACCAGAGGATGTGTGGATAAAGAAAAAAATGGAGATAGAAAACCTCAGTATCTGATGTAGCAGCAATATGATAAATATTGAGAGAGGGAGAAGGTTGTCCTATAAACAGAAAGAATAAAAAATGCAAATTATTTAATTTCCTGTTTTATTTCTTTGGCTAGATGCCCCCTAAGTGGAACAAATAGTGAGCAAATCTCTAAAAGAAGACATGAGACTGACACCATGTTTAAGTGGGATAATGAAATAGAATTTAAGAAAGAACTAGTTTGGGCAGCTACAATAACTTACTATGATTGAGAGTTTTTGAAAGAGAATATAGTACTGCATAGTTTTGAATCTAGGCCTTTGAACCCCACATTCAGGCCTCATTTCTTTTCTTTTTTTAGAAAGATTTTATTTATTTTGAGTTTTGCAACTTTTCCTGTAATCTTGCTTTCCTCCCGCCCACCCCCCACAGAAGGCAGTCTGTCTTTATGTTGTTTCCATGGGATACATTGATCAAAGTTGAATGTGATGAGAGAGAGAAATCATATCGTTAAGGAAGAAAAATAAAGTATAAGAGATAGCAAAATTACATAATAAGATAACAGGTTTTTTTTTGTCAAAAGTTAAAGGTAATAGTTTTTGGTCTTTGTTTAAATTCCACAGTTCTTTTTCTGGATACAGATGGTATTCTCCATCGCAGATAGCCCCAAATTGTCCCTGATTGTTGCACTGATGGAATGAGCAAATCCATCAAGGTTGATCATCACCCCTATGTTGCTGTTAGGGTGTACAATGCTCATCTCGCTCAACATCAGTTCATGCAAATCCTTCCAGGTTTCCCTGAATTCCCATCCCTCCTGGTTTCTAATAGAACAATAGTGTTCCGTGACATACACATACCATAGTTTGCTAAGCCATTCCCCAATTGAAGGACATTTACTTAATTTCCAATTCTTTGCCACCATAAACAGGGCAGCTATGAACATTTTTGTACAGGTGATATTTTTACCCTTTTTGGTAATCTTTTCAGGGTATAGACCCAAGAGTTGTATTATTGGATCAAAGGGTATGCACATTTTTTGTTGCCCTTTGGGCACAATTCCAAACTGTTCTCCAGAAAGGTTAGATGAATTCACAGTTCCACCAACAGTGTATTAGTGGCCCGGATTTCCCACATTCCTTCCAATATTGATCAGTGTCCTTTCTGGTCATATTGGCCAGTCTGAGAGAGATGTGTGAGAGAGATATGGTGGTACCTCAGAGATACTTTAATTTGCATTTCTCTAATAAGTTATGATTTAGAGCAATTTTTCACATGACTATGGATCGCTTTGATTTCCTCATCTGTAAATTGCCTTCACATATCCATTGACCTATTTGTCAACTGGGGAATGCAAGCCTCTTTTCCAGGATGGTAGTTCTTGCCCTACTTAATTCTTGCAATCAGGATTTAAAGGTGAGCTCCAAAAGGACCTAGTTCTCCCATTGTATTCAGGTATCTCCAGCCATTCTGAGGCTTTTCTGGTCATTGGACCTAGATGGCTCTGGAGGAGAAAGTGAGACTGGTGATTTTCATAGCCTTCCAGGCACCAGTTAAATCCAATTCACTTGCATGTCATAGCACCACCTCCTTAATATCATGTTTCTCTTTGAGATCAAAGGCAAAGAACAACAATAATCAGGACTTACTCAATATTCTAGAAGTCTTCCTATGGATCTATTGTTATGACATAAATAATAATGGTATGTTAAGGTCATCTGATATTATTTCTCCCTTTTACTACATGACCAACCTATCTACTTTTTTTCAGCCATTACTTGTTGGTAATATCTTATAACCTATTTGTGTTCACCACATACCTTTACATCTTCCTTTAAATCACCTATAATTATAATCCTACTCTTCTAAGTTATATAGTATCAATGGGAAAAATATTTGTCTTAAAAAGGAATGCTTTAGTAGCAATGACAAGAGAGGTGGTATTGTTTGAAAGAAGAGCATTGAATTTGGAGTCAAAGAACCTGAGTTTGTAGCCCAGCTTCAGTAGCTACTAAATTTGTGACTACAGGTAAGTTGGTTTTGTTCTCTGATCCTCATCCACTTCTCCCAAATGTAAAATGGATTAAATCTCTTTTAAGGAAGCTATACTTCTGTATCCTGTGATCTCATGATCCTGAAGGCAATTATATGGCATTTAGATATTATTTGATAGACAGATGGAGCCAATAAAACTTTTTGAGCAGGAGAGCCCTTAGAGCTATATACATCATTGTAAAAGAGAAGATGGAAGAACTGTGAAGTTGGTGAGTTTGAGATCCTTCAGGAAAGGATTTGGACAAGTATTGCTTCCCATAGGGGTCTACTGTCTCTAACACGATCCAGACTTTATTACTGCAGTAGGAAAAAAAGAAATGTAGGCCCAAGTATTCATTTGGGAGCAGTAAAGTTCAAATTTACTGTAACATAAATAAATGAAATAGAGAGGAAGGGCAAGATGAATTATCATTATTATCCAGTATTTTTATAGTGCTTTATATCTTGCAGACTGTTTCACAATCAGGTATAATGTATATGTTTAGTGCCAGTTATAGGAATTCCACAGACTAAAGAGAAAAGACATTTAGCATATCTATTAGGTAGTAATCTATTTATACTTCTTTTGTAAATAGGATACAACCTTTACTATTTTTACTATTGATATTTACTATTGCAGGAATAATGGAAAAAATGCTAGTCTCAGCTTAGATTTTTTGCTTCTGACATTTTATGACCTTAGGCAAAACACTTAACGTAGGGGCTGGCTGTTAGTTCAATGAAGAAACAACATGACTTCGACAGAAAAACCTCAGGGAAAATGTCATTATTTAAGCTTAATAACTGTGTAGACCAGCCATGAAAACATACTGAGTCTCAGTTTCCCCTGTTTTAAAATGATCATAATTATATCTATAGCTTATGTTAAAGATTAATGACATAATTTATTAAAAGGTTTTCAAAATGTTAAAGGATTGTATATATGTCAGTTATTATCACTTTCTATTCTTATACTATTTCCTCATCTATAGTGATACCATATGCATTATGTGAGAGAGCTGGAACTCAACTAGTTCTCTGTTTCAAGATGATTATCATGTTGTATCTCATGTAGTCATGTACCCTAGCTATCTTGCCATCTGCCTCTCTTTTCATCTCTTGTTCTTTGTTTAACAACAAAATTGATCCTACCCTATTAACATCTTTCCTTGAAAAAGTAGTTCATTTACTGCCCTAAGGTTAAAACCACCAACCTAGTGATTACTCAATCTTACCCTTCCCTGGTTATCACTCCCTTATATGCACCCTATTTGAATGTAAGCTTCCTGAGGACACTGACACTTTTTTTGATTTGTACTCCCAGAATAAGTGCTTGATAAATCTTTAATTTTTTCATTTATTCATGTTCTGATTCCCTATATTATTTTGTAATATAAACCTTTAAATGTTATAATTATTATAAACACTAATTTAAATAATGTGTTGTTTAAATTAAGCTTCCATTTTTTGTAAACCCTGATAATGCAGTTTTACAAATGTTTACAATTCAAAGCAGAAATCCAACTTTATATAAATATATATCCATATGTTTAAAATAATAATCAAAGTATTTTATCCTTTGTAAATAAAAAGATATTCTTTTAAAAATATTAATTTATTTTTCCAACTACATGCAAAGATAGTTTTCAACAATCATTTTTTGGTTAAATTTTGAGTTTCACAATTTTCTCCCTTCCCCCCCTTCCCTCTCTCCTCTCCCTAACAGAGTGTAATCATTAGATTGTATTCCAGTGGATCAGTTTTCTCATTAATATGACCTGTCTCTCCAAAAGTAGAGATTACAACCTATTCAGATCTGACTACTCTGTTCAGCTTTCCTTATGTTTCCCTCTTAAGGTCTATCCCACTTGATGATAAGTGAAGACAAATGAACCAAGTCAGAGATG
The DNA here is from genome assembly GCF_037893015.1 of Macrotis lagotis. Taxonomy (NCBI): domain Eukaryota; kingdom Metazoa; phylum Chordata; class Mammalia; order Peramelemorphia; family Peramelidae; genus Macrotis; species Macrotis lagotis. Next base: position 175,075,556 of record NC_133658.1, on the reverse strand, counting down.
ATGCCATGTCATTGTCTCATCCTTTTTCCCTTTTCTGGTCATACCTGAGATGAGCAAGTCCATCATAGTTAATAATCACACAGTGTTTTTGGTAATGAATACAATGTTCTTCTCATTCTGCTCACTTCATTCATTTCCAGTTCATGTGAATCTTTCTATGTTTATAATAAAATATTCTTAAATACTCCAGTAATCCAATGGATCTGTTATCTCATTAATATGGCTATTGTCTCCAACAGTACAAATTTTAACCTATTCAGATCTGACTACTCTGTACAACTTTCCTTATGTTTCCCTCTTAAGTTCTATCCAACCGATATCAAATGAAGACAAATGAACTAACTAACCCAGAGAAGATTCCTCCCTCTAACCATGTCATTGTTTTATCTCTTTTTTTTTCTTTTTCTGGCCATCCCTAATGACCTTTGTGATTCTTTGTGGTGGGCTGCCTCAAGTCTTAGGCTGATCCAGTCTATTCTCCACTCTGCTGTCAAATTGATTTTCCAAAAGTATAGGTCTGACCATGTCACACCTTCCTGACCCTCACATTCAATAAACCCCAGTGTCTCTCTATCATCTGCAAGATCAAATATAAAATCCTCTAAAATTCTTTGTAACCTGACCCCCCTCCTATCCTTTCAGTCTTCTTTAACCTTTCTCCCCTCCACTGACTCTGTGGAACTGTAACAATGGTTGCCTATCTTGCAGGATGAAGGATTTTCACTGGATGTCTCCTATGCCAGGACGTCTGTCTCTTATCCTTTCTGCTTTCTGGCAGCAAGACAAGCTTTCTTCAAGTCAAAGCTTCCTTTAAATCCCACCTTCTATAAAAGTCTATCCTGATCTTCCTTAATGCTTATGCTTTCTTTCTGTGGATTAAATTTGTTTTCATGTCTCCCTCATTAATGTGTGATCTCCTTTAGATCAAAAATTATTTTTGTTATTCTTTGTATCTTCAGTACTGAACACAGTTAAGTGGCACATGGTAAGGGATACTTAATCAATGATTATCGAATTGACTTGCAACCTGTTCATGCCTACAATGCCCTTCTCTGTTTGGATGATCCTTGATTTCAGATCTACAGATGCTTTCATGTGGCATGACTCTTGGCTTGTAGACATACAAAATCAGAAATTGAGCGACTGGGTCTTTGTTTAAAAGAGAAGACTTAAGTTCTTTTAGACTAACTTTTTTAACTTCTGAAAAGCAATCTGCCTTGTTTACCTCCTGTTCAAGTATGATTTAAGATAACCAAGATTTTGCAGTGTATGTTCTATTGTATAAAGATGGATATCATTTTCTGCTTACATATTATAGTGTGTACAAGAATCATTCTTCATCTCCTTGGTTTTCTTATGTAGATTCTTAGACAAAGTTGTTTTTAATGATTGTGCCTGTTAATTAGGAGACAATGCAGTATTTCATGGCTTGATGAAATCAATTCAAACAGATGCACCTGGATGATATCACTGGCTTTGGAAATCCCTCAGAGGACTCATTATGGCAGAGAGGTGATTTTATGTTCTTGAAAGCTCTGCCAGAAAAATATTAGTCTTTTTTAGGTTTCCACCATGCCAGAAAGGCTTAATGTTAAGTATAAGTTGTAGACTTATAGACTTTGCTCTACAAGAATCAACCTATGTAAGTGTTGATAGTCTCACCACTAGCAGGTTGGTCTATTGGTGATTAATTCTTGTAACACAGAAACCCCTGAAATAAAGAAAAATTCAAAATGATCCTCAGGCTTATGTTGCCCTGTACCTATTTCTTCAGTCATTGTGGCAGAGGGACAAGGTGGACAAAGAATGCTAAGAATAATATAGTTTTTAGGTCATCTAGAAAAATTAAAGAATTGTAAAACAAAATGCAATTTGAACTCCTGGTGTCCAGCATCATCAGGAGGGTTCAGATAGCATTCAAGTTGGAGTTTGGAGAATGGGTCAAAATTCATCATATGAAGGAGAGGTAAGATATGCCTAGCTTGAAGACAGGAGTAAGTCAATGAGTATATAGTAAAGAGTATGTTCAGTGGCAGAGAATAGTCCATTTTTTCTGGAACTCTGGATGGTGGCAACATAGAGGAATAAAAATAGGGCACAAATTGAAAGTATGTAGAGGAGAAGAACAAGACTTGATGACTGGTTGGATTTGAGAGATGAAGAGAAGTGAGAGTCAAAGTTAATACCAGGGTTGTATGCCTGGGAAAGTGAGTCCATGGTGTTATTTTTTTAATGGACATTTTATTTTTCCCAAATACATGTTATGAAAGTTTTTCAACATTTGTCCATGTGTATATGTATATTTTTAAGTTAAAAAAATTTTCTTCCACCCTCCCTTCCCACTTCCCCACCCTCAGGGCAAATAATCAGGTTAATATTGTACCTACACATTTGTGTTAAACATGTTTACAGATTAGTCAATTTTGGTATGAGGAATTAGAATTAAGGGAAAGAAATACATATGAGATATTTTTTTTAAAAAATGAATGTAGTTTTCATCGATTCTGAAGGTTTTTTGGTTATTGATTTGCTTTGTTTCATTTTGTTTTCTTCCTCTAGATGGGGATAACATTGTCCATAGCTGGTTTCCTATTATTGTCCCAGCTCTCTGAACTGCTGAGAGGAGCTGCCTCCATCAGGGTTGATTATCTCACAATGTTGTTGTTAATGTGTATATTATTCTCTTGGTTCTGCTCCCTTCACTCAGCATCAGATCCTATAACTCATTCCATGCTTCTCTAGAGTCTGACCATTTATGGTTTCTTATGGAACAATAATATTCTATAATATTCATGTATCAAAACTGGTTTAGTCATTCCCCAATTGATGGGCATCCCCTCAATTTCCAATTCTTTTCCAGTATAAAAAAAAATGCTATGAATATTTTGGAACATGAGGGATTTTTTTTCCCATTTTCTTATGATTTCTTCTGGATATAGGCCTAGAACTGGAATTGCTGTGTCAAAGGATGTGAACAATTTTATTGCTTTTTGGGCATAGTTCCATATTGTTGTCCAGAATGGTTGGATCAGAGTCCATGATGTTATTACAGACAAAAGACTTGAGGTCAGAAGGAGAAGTGGTTTGAGTATTTGCCTTTCCAACTGGATTATAGGCAAAGATTATAATTTTTATTCCTTTGTTTTCTCTAATATTGAATACAATACTCTATACACAGCAGGTCCTCAATATAGACTTTCAGAATGGGAATATTAAATGGAATTGTTATTTGACAGGGTTTTTGACATTTTTGTTGTCATTTTTAGCTATCTGGTAAAGGCTTTCTCAGAATAATATTTTTAAATGGATAAAATAAGATGTATAGGTTTATAAATGAAATAATTACATTGAAATAAAATTATAAATAAAATTTAGAAAAAAAACAAGTTTCATGGGTTCCAGGTTGTGTTCATGTTTTAGCTCATAGAACCCATGATGGTGAAACCATTTTATCTAAAATTTTCCCATTCCCCACATCTAACATAGTTCTCCACACACATGTCATTTAATACACATATGATAAATTGAAATAAAGATTTTAAAAAAAGAAATCTACAAACATAGAAAGTATTGGAATGGGAATCATGACTAGTAGTTCCTTCAAACATTTTTTTGTACAATAGACAAAAAAGGAAATTCTGAAGTGAGCTATGAAAGAAAAGTTAAAAAATCAAAAGCTTTAGTCTTTACACAGCAGTTCTCCTGACAGAGATAGAAGAAAAGACAGCAATGCCTTGGAAAGCATCACATTTTGCTCTGATGAGGAATATGCTGAGGGCTGCTATTATTGGGCAGCAGAATCACAAATCAGCTTTTTCCAACAGGAAAGCATTCTACACTTCTAAATTGTCCTTTGACAGAGTGTCACCTAATTCTTGGTGATGCTTGTGAACCAAAGGAATATTTGTTTCGTCTTTGATTTTTGAACATGAAAAAAAAAAAAAGAAAGAAAACCAGCTTTAGATTCTAAGAGCAAAGAACCACCTCCTGAGCTGCCAACGTTATTTGAAAATTTCAGAGCTTCTCTCTGCTTAGGCTTGGAGCATGTTTTGACCCTTTTAAGTACTAGGAAATTGACAATTACTAGAGAAAAAAGAAGCTTGATCTTATACAAAAAAAACGTTTGGGAATGGGACCCTGTGATTTCATTGTTATAGAGATTTTTAGTGATTCAACTCTCCTTACCAATGAAGTCCAAGAATATCTGGTTTGGTCATGAAGTAGAATATATATTAAGCTGGGTCCCCTAAATTAAAAGGTCTGTGAATGGATTTCAGAATTTCCATGGACCATGGGGGGAGAAGAGGATGGAAGAAGAAGAAGAGAATTTCATATTTATTACAATATAATTGGTTTCCTTTGTCATTCTCTATGTTGTATGCTTGTAAAAACATAATTTTGAAGAGTACATGTTTTAACAAGCTGTCAAAGTGATCCAGGACTAAAAAAAAAAATAGAAAAAGGACAGAAAGAAGAGAGGAGAAAAGAAAAAGGTTAAGAACCTGAGGCTTAGTGAGTTCCCTGAAAAGCAAAGAGAGATTAATTTAACTTGCTCAGGGACACATAGTATAAATCCAAGATGGGGTTTTAATCCCATCAATCAAGGAAACAAACAACAATCAATCAACATTCATTTGCCAAATGACTATTGTATGCATGTCAAAGCAGAAAACAAAATTGTTGGAATTAGGATGTCCAGTGGGTACAGTGATGACTTGCTTCCCTGGAGGAGGATTACAAAGAGCAAACTGGTCATGAAATACCCTTAAGGGTCACAATCCTATCAGGAAAGCCCACACCCTTTGTAGTCTTTCTCTTGTAACAAAAGGAAAAAAAAAAAGAAAAAGCACTTACATATTCTCAACTATGGAGAGACCACACCAGGACCCATAGTCCCTCCATAGTACCATGGGGAAAAAAAAGTGTTGTGCTTTCTCTTTACAAAGATCCCTAACCCCCAAGAGAGATTACAGAAGAAATGTCCAGGAATGATGTGATTTGAGGGAGTCACATGCTATTGACTCAATTCTGAAATGAAGCAACAAGTACTATATCTCTTTATTAAGAAAACCTTCTTAGCATTTTCCAGATTTGATGCTCACATAGATAGCTGGGAGGCTTCCTATCTCACTAGAATAGTTTCATGTATTTCTGAGAATCATACCAATTTCAAGGTTTTTCACAGTCAACCATGTAATTTTATTTTAACCCATGATTTTAAGGTTTACACATACCACAGTATTATCTTCCTTGTTCTTGTGATTTTTCTTTGAAAAATGAAGGACAAACATCAAATTGTAGTAAGGATGGGGAATTGATTGCTATTTATAAGGTGTGTTGTTTGGTCATAGTATGAATATGAATTTTCCTTTAATCACAATGGTCCATCTTGATTGAATGTAAGGCCCATATTTGGTAATTCACTTAGGGTTATATAATCAATTCAGAAGTACAGTCCTTATTTGGATCTGGAAGGTAGCTACTGTCATATACATTGCTTATACTTGATGATATTTCTGTAAGTCTCAGATTTGGCAGGATGCCAACTTTGTTCTAGGGCCCCTATAAAGAGTCCTGGTTAGGAGACAGACCTTGTGTAGAGTGTGTGGAAATGGGGCTGTGGAAGTAAAGGCAAGTGGACTTGCTATACATGGATAAGGGGGAGAAGTAGATTAGGGACTTGGGGAGCTGATAAGCAAACTTGGGCTATGGAGATAGATTTATGTGTAGACTTGACCCTGCAGCCTCCCTGCCACCAAGGCTGTACAATTAAAAACTATAAATCTCTCCAAGCTTCCACAGCATTTCTTTGATCTCTCTGAATAAAGAACCTACAAAGCAGACAGGAGAAGAGGAGAAAAACCTCCAGAGCTCCTGCCTTATAATTGGTGTACCTGGCAGGATTTGTCTGAGGTCAAACTCTCCTGGACTTGCAATTGCAACGAGGATAGGATTTGTTTGAAACATCCTGCTTCTCTCTATTGGATCTGACTTACAGTGTTTAAGAAAGGCTTTAAGTAGAAAATTGTGCTTGAGCTGTGTTTTAAAGGAAGAGAAGTATTGTATAATGTGGTAATGCAGAAAAAGGACATTCCAGGCATGAGAAATGACCACCACAAAGGGATGGAAACTGGAGATGAAGTGTCATATGTGAAGAACAGAGAAAAGGCTGGACTACAGAATACAAAAAGGAGACAGATATCTAATGGAGCTTGAAGGAAAGATCGACTCTAAGTTTATAAAAGAAAAAAAAAGAAAAGGAGTAAAAATGTCAAAAAGCAGAGTTTATATTTTATCCTGTGGGCAACAGGGAACCACTGGACTTTACTAAATAGAGGAAGGATAGTCAAATCTGCTCTAAAAGAAAATTATTTTGGCAGGAATGTCATGGATAGACTGAAGTGGGAAGAAATGTGAGAAAGGGACTGATTAAGTGACTATTATAAAAGTCCATGTAAGAGTGATATGGGACTGAAGTAGTTGGATGAACATGAAAATAGAGAAAAGGTACTCAAGAAACAATGTGGAAGTTAAAAGATTTGACAATTTGATATATGGTATAAGAGAGCATGAAGCATTAAAGATAATTCCAAGATTATGAATTTGGAAGAGGGAAAAAATGGTGGTATCAAAGCATCAAAGTACTCCTTCCAAACCTCTCATTTAAGAAGGATGGCCCTAGTCAGAACCCTAGCCAGGATCATTATCTTCATAAGCTTTCACCTTTCTTTATAGATTTTCTCTTTCTCATATTAGATTATGAGCTCATTGATGGCAAGAACTTTCTTTTATCTTTCTTTGAATTCCCCAGCACTTAGTACCTTGATTATCACATGTGCCTCATGTATATTGACAGAGCCTCCATCCCTTCAATAGAGGGAAATATCGAATTTTGTCTTGGATATATTGTGTTTTATGGTATTTTAGAGCTTTGGAAAAAACTCTGGAAAAAGATTAGGGTTGGATATTGAGTTCTGTTGAGTTATCTGCAATGAGATAATGCTTTAATTCATAAGACTTGATGAGGTCGTCAAGGAAGAGATATTCAAGATCTGATTCTGGGTGAAAGGGATGCAAAAGGGGGAAAAAAAGGAAAAAAACAAAAATAGTCCCTGCCCTCAGTGAGCTTACATTTCCTAGAGAAATATCTAAGCACCACTTTTGGTATTTGTTACCAGTTTGTTACCAATTTGTTACCTTGCCAGTCCTTCAGACATAGAAAACTTTCCTTCCTCATCTCCATCTCTTTGCTTCCCAGACTTCCTCTCAAGTCTAAACTAAAATTCCACCTACTATAGAAAGACCTTCCCAGCTATTCAATGGATCACTTCCATTATATCCTGTCTAATTGTATGATCAATGCCCTCGTGAAAACAAGGAATTTTTACATTTCTTTTGTATCTTCAATGCAGAATGCTTACCATGTGGGTGGTAATAAATGTTTATTACAATAAATTTAATTCTACATAGTAGGTATTGTTTTTTACAAATCACCATCGTTTGAAAGAAGACTATTGATCACAGATTTTAAAATGCACCTGTCACAGTTCCACACACAACACAGACATACACTTTGTTATTGAGATGATTCTATGCAAATACTGGACAAGTTGACATGACACGAACCAAAGTGGTTGTTATTTTCAAGTATAAAAAAATTATACTTATAATCAATTAAAAATTGCTTAGAGGCTGCATGATAAATGGTAAAGAGTATTAGATTTTGAGTCTGGAAGACAGGTTCAAATCCATCCTTTAACTAATTACTTGGCAAAGCAAATCAAATTGCCACTGCCACCTGTTTTCAGAGACCTAAAAATGATTTTGATATTTTTAAGTAAAACTTTATTTTAAAATGTTAACAAAAAGTTCTTAGATCACAGATTAAAAGAAAAACAGTCATTGGGCTGGAAATGATTTTTGGTTTGATGGTCTAAAACTTACTATTTGAGTGGCAGGTACAGTAGATAGAGTACAGGACCTGGAGCTAGGAAGTCCTAAATTAGATCCAGCCTCAGATATCTACTTGCTGCAGTGACCTTGGGCAAGTCACTTAATCTCTGTTGGCTGCAGTTTCCTCAATAGTAAAATTACAGTACCCAACCCACAGGGCTGTTGTGAGGACAAAATAATTTGTAAGGTCATTAACACAGTGGTAGATGCATTATAGCAACTATATAAATAGTAGCTATTATTCTTATTAGACACCCCCTATGACTGGCACAGAACTGGTGCCATATTATTGTTCCATTGTTTGACCATATTTGGGGTTTTCTGGCAATCATACTGAAGTGGTTTGCTGTTCTCTTTTCCAGCTCATTTTACAGATGAGGAAACTAACCAGTAAGTGTTTGAGTCTGGATTTGAACTCATCAAGGGGAGATTTCTTGATTCTAAGTCCAGTGCTCTATCCACTGACTCCTTAGCAGCCCACATAAATGGTAGTTAATATTATTAACAAAACTACTTATCTTCCAAAATGCCTAAGACACACTCCTTATGACACATACAAAGTTGTAACTTTGCCTCTGGGTAGGTAGACCCTATCCTAGGATTTCTCAGTTAAGGAAATTATATATTCTTTGGGGATTAGTGCAAAAATTGTTTAAATATAGAAATGTAAGTATAACATATCCTAGGACAGAAAATACTTTACATTCTCAGTTAATTTTGGCTAATCAATATCCAATAAATATTTATTAATTGCCTACAATGTCAGCAGGCACTTTGCTAAACTGGAGATATAAATAAAATAGTTCCTGACCTCAAGATGCTTACAGTCTAAAGGGGGAAGGCAATGAGCTTAAAACCTGTGGTACTGAGTTCCTGACTGACCCAACCTGCACAACTTTGAGTAGAAGAAGTTGGGGAGTACCTGAAAGGTAAAATTTCAACAATATCAATAAAGAACAATGGTTAGAGCTCTGAACCTGGAGTCAAGATGGACTGAGTTCAGATATATGCCATTTGATCCCAGATAAGTTACTTAACCTCTGTATGAGTGTCCCTAAATGTAAAATGAGGCTAATAATGATATCTACCTCCCAAAGTAAAAATTTAAATGAATTAGTATTTTTAAAACTCTTTACAAACATTAAAAATATAATAATTGTATCTACCTCTCAGAGTAGATAAAATGAATTAATATTTCTAAAACCATTTACAAACTTTGAAATAGTATATAAATGCTAGCTACTCTTATTGTTACTATTGCTTAGTTTTAATGTCCATTTTTCTATCATTTCTGTATATTGAATTGTTAAACTGTGTAAAAATGGGATTTCTTGGTTCCCACAGAGCCCGAGGCACTATGAATGAATAAATATTCTTAGAAATTAGATTATAAATTCATTGAGGTCAGGAACTATTTTTGCCCCTCTTTGTATCATCTCCAGTAATTAGCCAAACAATTGTTTGGCAAGTAATGGATGCCTAATAAATGTTTATTGAATAATTAAAGAGTTCCCTACCCTTTATAAGTAAGTCTAATAGTTCCCATTACTTCTAACTAGAACTCTGAGACCCAGTTCAAACTCTCATTGATCTCTTAGAATCTGGCCCAAATCTCCCATTGTTCTAGGATAGAAGCTTGTCAGAAGTTACATTAAATGAACCTAGATCCAATGTGGGTATGCAGCCATATTTATTTGAATCTGCTAATGCCTCTTTGAGATATTCTATTATACGAAGAAAATACTGAAGGATGGAAGAGTGGAAAATGGAGACCCCAGTACTAGCTTAATCTATAGGAGTACCGTGAGGCTTACTAAGCTTGTTTTATTGCTGTGTTCCCCCCATCCCCTTCGTATAACTTGTACCTTGATGCACGAGATGTGTCATAATCGTAATAGCCCCTTTGTGAATAAGACTAATATTAGAGATCCTGTTTGCATTTATGTGACCTTAAAGATGGTTACCATTTCTGAAGTAAAATTAAGTGGTAATGTCCAATAAATGAATATTTCCTGGCAATTAGACCTGGAGGATTGGAAGACCGGAAGCCAAATGTAAGGCCTTTAGTCTCAATATTTATTATCTGACAGGAAAAGCCAACCCAGAGGGCATTATTATCCCTCTTACAAACTGAAAATATAAAAATAATAAAAAGGAAAAATGGAAGTAATTACCTTTATGTGTGCTGTAAAATTGTAAGCTGAATTGCTTGTCTGCCATCAGAGTTATCTGTTTCTAGTCTGAGAGGCCAGTGGGACAACACCATTCTGGTAGTAGAAGAGGAGCTTAAAATAGTATTTGAGTTTTGTGCCTCTTATTCGAAAATTTATAGGGAACTTGCTCACTTGCCATTTCTCTTTATGCTCTTCACACACATTATATAGGAAAGGGATCCTGTTTTATCTGAACAAGGAAAGCTCTTATTTCATCTTTTCTTTTCCCTCATGTGTTTTGAACATAAACATTTCAGGAGTTTAGATGCATAGGAATTTGTTTGGGATTTAAGGTCTCTACTGCTACAGAACTTTCCATGGAAAGAATTTTTTAGCAGAATGCAACCAATATGGAAAGTAGGCTTAAAAATATGAGAGCACACAGTTCCAAAAAGTAATAGTGAAGAAAAAAGTCCATGGTGTTTACTTAAAAGATTGTAATTAGGTTCTAATAATTAGCTCCCAGTAGACTAAGATCAGATTCTTTTTCCCTTACAACAACAATGACAACAGAAATGAGTGTAGGATGTCATTTCTTCAAGAATGCAAATAGAAATGGAATTTTTAATGAAGATTGTGTAACAAAAATGAGGCATTTTAATTCTTGCACCTGGGAGCATTTCATAATGAAATGCAAATTAATTCAGAATTTTTGACCTCTGTTTTGCTGATTACAACCTAAAAACATTCATTCTATTTCTATAAGCACATATTTCTAATAAATAATTTTACATAAGGAGATGTATTAAGAAGAAAAAACTTTCTACCTGTGGTTGAAACCATGACTCATAGTGAAGACAGTTATAATGAATTTCTTTAGGAAGATAGATGATTGACTTTATTCTGAATGACTTCAAATTTCAGTCCTGAAGAAGGATACAAAGATCAAAGATGAAATATTTCATTTAATTTGGAGATAATGCAGTCTAATAAATTAATCTATGATAGTTCTTTAAAAGCACCAAGCAACACAGAGTTCTCTAGCAATGTCCTTTATTGAGAAGTTAATCTGTGGCTATTTTATTTCCTGTTACCTAAACTATAAAATTATAGGTCTATAATTCAGTAAGATTTCACTTAAAAAAATAGAGTTGCATTCAAGGCAAAGGTACCTAATGTTATTCCTTACTGACCCATAGCTCATATTTGTGATGAATCAATGAACAACAAGCTCTTAATAATCTGGTTTTTGGTGTTATTGTTTAGTCATGTCCAATTCTTTGCAAGCTTATTTGAGATTTTCTTGGTAAAGATAATGGAGTAGGTTGTCATTTTCTTCTCCAACTCATTTTAAGATGAGGAAGCTGAGAAAAACAAGTTAAATGATTAACCAGGGTCTCTCAGTAAGCATCTAAGACCAGATTTTAATTTAAAATTCCCATATTCCCCTCTGGCACATTGTGACAGTTAGCTACTCCATAGTGGATGCTTAATAAATGTAGATTGATTGACTATCGGAAATTGTCTTCAATATCTGGGTAGAGTAAGTAAAATAATAAATATAGGAATGTGTATCTCACAGAATTTCAAGAGTCAAAAGGTACTTCAGAGATTATCTGATTGACCTATTCATGGACAAAAATTTCTTCTACAGATGAGGTGTTACCCCCATCTGAAAACCTACAGATATCTCACAACCTCTTGAGGCAGTCTATTCGACCCTTGAATAACTATTAAGAAAGTCTCTACTTACATAGAATCTTAATCTGTCTTTCTGTGACTTTACTTGTCACTCCAAGTTCTCTTTTCTCAGATCAAGGTTAATTTCTCTGCCATGTTAGAGAGCCCTTCAGAAATGGATAAGATGAAAATGAGACTCTGTAGACCCAGGAGGGCAGAGGTGTATGGTTAACCATTCCTAAGCATGAGCTCTGGCTTTAAGGTGGAGCAGCCAAGAGCAAGTGTAGTAGACACAGTTTGGGAATTGGCCAGGGTAAAGATGAGGGCTGCAGAACCAAATGGAAGAGTTCTTTCCAGACATGTCCTCTTTTCATTGAAACTCTCATAACTCCCTTATCTGGCATCTGTGTAGTGGATGGAAATACCATTGATTCTAGGACACTTGCAAAATATACAGACCTGAGAACCTGAGAGACATATATAAGAAATCTGTTAGTGCAATTGTTGTTAGTAAACAAGAATTTGCCTTCACTCTTTCATTCACTCAGTGTTCTATTTGAGAATGTTTTTAGACACCTAGATGGCAAATTGTATAGAGCTGGACTGGGTTGGTGACAAGAAGACATAAATTCAAATCTGAATCAGTCACTTATTCATATGACTCAAGGAGGTCACAACCTTCTCCCTCAACTTCCTCAATTGTAAAGGTGGAGATAGTAACATTCCACAAGGATTTTTTAAGAATCAAATGAGATAATAACTCCGTGTATATTTCAAAAAAATATGTAGGAAAGTGGCTTGATGGATTTTGGGGGAGCTACTTCACCACTCAGTAGAATACTTACAATTTTACATCTCATCTCATCTACTAACAATGCCTAGGTTTATACACATTTTGGGAATGACAGCGTGGTCAAATATACAAGCATTCCATTCCCTCAACTAAAGCCTCTCCATCCCCTTTATTCTTAGAGGACTTTTCCTTGCAGCTTTACATTACTCAACACTCATCTCTCCAAATCCTAAGTCAGGGGATTGGCCAGGATATTTATTAATCACTTGTGTCTCCAGCTAACTGAACTAAGCAAATTAAAGAGATGTAGTGCCTGCCCTTGAAGGACTTGCCATATAAAATGCATGGCATCAGCCCAAACCTACAAATAAACAAAGGAAATGTGTAGTACACAACAGAGACTAAACAATTAGTCATGGTGAGAGATGGATTGAATTGGCACAATATCCTTAAAAGTTACAGGGGGTTTCCTTCTTCGCAAAATGGACTGATGTTGGATATAATTTTCTTAGATACTTCCCTACTTTATTTTTCTGTCTTAGGAAAGTTGTTGCCATATCATTATTCTACTTGTCAGATAAATTTCATGCATACATATTTTAAATATTTAGATAAATATATATTACATATATATAAAATTAGTATCATACCACTAAATTGACTAGGCTATGAATCAGAAGGCCTATCAGTCAAGCATTTTTCATCTTATCATTATTTTGAATTTCTAATTCTTTCTAGTAATAGAACCATTAAACTAACAGTTTCATAGGATAGAATGATTAAAGCTTGGTACCAATAGGGCAATGCATTTATTCTCAGTATAAATACCATATATGATGCCTCGCTTATGAGGTTTAAGAAACAAAGACTTCTTGGTCAGTATCATTATTGAAATGAGAACATTCTAAGAACTCAAGTATGGTGTTGGTAATTAGGGACATGACTACCAGTTATAAACCAGGAAATAGAATAAACTATGTGGAACCTTAATGAAAATGAGGTACATTCCTGATGGCATTAATTATATCTAATTTTTCTATATCCCTCAGGGCTTAACACAGAATATTACAAAGAATGAGTACTTAGCAAATATAAAAAGGAAGGAAGGAAAAAAAGGAGGAGAGGGAGGAAAAAAGAAAAAAAATTAAGGCTAAATACTGTTTCTTCATTATTAGTACAGAGAACCAAAAGGAAATACTTGCTTCTTTCTGTTACCTAACAGTAAAAAGTTATTGATGAAATTAGTCATGCAGATGCATGGACAGAAAATGAACAGTGATGAAGATGTCTGAGTCACCCCAGCTACTCCAATGTTCAATAAAATAGACTATGAGAGAACCAGAGAAGTGATGGCATTGTACTTTCTTACCTCTTCTTTTGCTGAAATAGCATTGTATTTTTGTTATGTATTCTTAAAGGATTTTGGATAATACAGGATAATACAGAATCGAAATTATACACCTTCAGTATTGAAAAGGTCTTTTACAAATGAGGCAATTGAAACTGAGATGACTTCAATAAATTTATTGGTAGTGTCAGCAAAGGAAAAAATAAAATGGAACACTGTCATGAAGAGGTATCTTAAACTAGGGAAACTTATAATTTTAGTCCTTCCTGAACCTATCTCCAAGGCCACATCTATATTTATTCACCCTACCTTGCACCCAACTCCTCATACTCCTAGCCACACTAGCATCTATGTGCCATATTCCATTATTCTTTCCTTTCAGGGCAGTGTTGCCCACTGATATTTCTGAGACAATTAGTATTGTTCTTTGACATTGGCTCTCCCTTTCTACTATGACAAATAATTCCTGGCTGGTCATCACTTGAGGACATCCACTGGCTCTTGTAGCTTGACCTGACTCATTCTTTGAGAGATTGAGTTGACCATACATTCTTGTTCCATGATTTAAGACTGACTGATGTCCTAGTCTATTTGAAGGTCTGGCAGGGGATCTTCAGCTCTGGAAACCCTAGGCAACTACCCATTTTTCTGTCTTGTTAGTTTGGATAAGCACTTCCCTTGAGTTTCAATAAGGAAAGGTTCCCTTTCTTCTATTTTATTCTGATTTTCTCTATTATTTTTTGTAGTTTCAAATCTTTAAATTTTCAAGTATTCCATTTCATAGGACTTGAGCAACTTTCATATCACCCATCTGTACCTTTCCTGATATAAAGTAAAAAAAAATAAAAAGGCAACCCAAAGAAAGGAAAAGTTTTTGCTTCATTAGGGACTGTTACTTACCTCTAGATAGAGTTTAAAATTGAAATCTGAAAACCATTATCTTGCTTCTGGTTTTTCTTATGAGAGAATTAGGATTTCTCATTATCTCTTGGATCTCAAATATTCCCTGGATGGATTCAAACAGTTAATCCAGTTAAGAAATACTTTGTTCCATATTTTAATGCATTTCCATCTTAGGAGCATTTCTATTGATGTATTGTACCTCTGGGTACTGAAAAAAGTCCTCTCTTTTTTGGTGCAAAATTATTTAGAAGATTAAATTTTACAATATCTAAAATTACTCTTTGCCCATTGAAAATCATTCCTTTTCAACTAGGGTTATATTCCATATCTACCTTGCTAGAGAGATTTTTTATAGCAGAGTATCCTTTGTAATAATTGATGCCATGTGGAGAGATGGATCTCAAAGCAATTTTTTGAGTTTAAAAAAATGAATATGGTCTTTAGCTGCAGTAGAAATAATACATGCAGTGCATTTACTATATGCTTATCCTTACAAAACAAAAGCTTAAGAAAATACAGTCATCTCTTTAGAACGAATGACTGAGAGGAAGATACCTTAGAAGTAGTAAGGTGGTCAAATCCCCTTCATTTCACAAATAAAAGAAATTAAATGACTTGTTTAAGATCAGGGAGTAAGTAATTGGGCAGGAATTCAAATCTAGGCCTCTGATTCCATATCCAAGGCTTCCTATTGTACTATGATGACTTTAAGAACAAACTATAATTGAATAGATAAAAGCATATTAGAGTACATTAGCAATACCTATGAAATGTAAGCAAGTAACAACACAAGGGGGGAAGCATTAAATGATAACTGCCTTCTTTTCATCATCCACAAACATTTAGGAAGAAGTTTAATATCAGAGCTAAAAGTGTAGCAATAATAAGAGTTAGCAGTCAATGTATTATGGAGAAATCACTATGGAATCAGAGTGAAGAAAAGGTCAGTAGAGAAGGTGAAACTTGAATTTTCAATAATAAGCTTTAATGATGTAATAGATAAAGAAGGTGGAGCATGGGCAGACAAAGAAGGGGAACATAGAAGTAAGTTTGGAAAGGTAGACTGAATTTAAATTAAGAAATACCTTATATGAATAGATTTGGACTTTATCCTGTTATACTATGGGAAAATATTGAAAGTATTTAAGAAGAGAAGAGACTTAAGTAGTATTTTGTAAAGGTATAGGGGCATAGAGCTTGGACCTCTGGTTTCATTTGTATAGGGAGTTTCCAGTGAGGAGCAACCTCAATCAATGCAGATCAGCAGTTCTGCAATGTATAGTATCAGGAAGTTGACTAAAACTGTAAGTTGTGACTTGCAACAACATTGTGGGATGATCAACCTTGATGGAAGCAGCTCCTCTCAGCAGTTCAGAGAGCTAGGACAACCATTTTAGACAGGATATGGACTATGTTATCTGAATCCAGAGGAAGAAAAACAAAACAAAAACCCCCCCAAAAACCCTTCAGAATCTGATGAAGACTTTATAAAAATGATTTCTTGTGCTTATTCTTTAATCCTAATTCTTCATACTGAAAAGGAATAATCTATAAACATGTTTATCAAAAATATGTTTGTACAGTGCTAACCTGACTGTCACTGAAGGGAGATGCGTGGTAAGGGAGGGTAGAAGTCAATTCTGTAACTTAAAAATATAGATGTACATATGGCTGAAAAAAATAAAAATAAATAAATAAATAAATAAGAGGCAAGCTGAATCAGGAAAATGATATATATTGGCAATGACTAACAATATAGATGGATATAAAACAAAAATACATTATAACTGAAAAAAGTAAAAATTTAAAAAAAAGTTGTGACTTGTCAAGAATTATTCAGCCAGTATGCTTTAAAAGCAGGTCTTGAATCCAAGTCTTTCTTAATCATTTTTTCCATGAAGATATTTATCTATCTCTTTCTCTGCTATTTCCTTTTCATTTTGCTTTCAATTTTTCCCACATCAAGGTTTTTTCTATTGAACCCCATCTTCTCATTATGTATCCAAAGTATTTAAGCTTTGACTTCACTATATACCCTTTCAGTGAATAGCCTGAATTAATTTCTTTGAATTTTGACTGATTTGATCTCTTTGCTGCCCATAGAAGTTACAGCTTTCCTTATAGTCCAGCTCTCAGTCATACATTGCTACTGGAAAAAAAATCATAGCTTTGACTATACAAAACTTGGTTAGCAAGATCATGTCTCTGCTTTTTAGTATATGTCCAGATTTGTCATAATTTTCCTTCCAAAGAACAAGTGTCTTTTAATTTCATGGCTTCAGTTACCATCTGTAGTGTTTCTAAAGCCTAAGAATATAAAATCTGACAATGCTTCCACTTTTTCTCCCTCTATTTGCCAGGAATTATAGAACCAGTTACCAATATCTTTGCTGATGTGGTTGTTTTTGTTTTTAATGCTAAACTTCAAGCCAGCTTTTATTCTTATTAAGAGACTTCTTAATTTCTCTTCACTTTCTGCCATCAGATGCTTATCACTGGATGAAAATAAATCAGAATTTAACTGTAACAATCTGGAAAATTTCATTTTGAGTAGTATTTCCCAGCAACTTTCTCCATTTGTAACATGGTGTATTTGTTATGTGAAATGATTCTGATTCTGTCAGAGCAGTATTTGTGTGTTATTTTCTCATTTAACTTTTGAATAACATAATGTTCCTTTTAGTATTAATCTTATTGTGGGCAAAACGAATGATACTAAACATGTTTTGTTGGCTTTCATAAACATTATACAATTGGATTTCCTTGTCCTTATTTTTCTTAGTACTTCAAACGTGATTTCATACATTAATGGGAAAGCTAGTTTATTTTTATTGTCACAGTACACTTCCCAGAAAGTAACTATATATATATATCCTCATTTTAAAACAATTGACAAGTCTCATATGAAGTAGAAACAATGCATTTTCTCAGTCATTTTTATATTCATTATAAAAAAGGTATACTATTATATTGATTTTAGCCATCTAAGTACATTTAAATTAATTAAAATTTTTTAAAATAATTTTTTATTGGTTACCCTAACAATTATTAATTCTGGAGAATCTGGTAAATGGTTTCAAACTTCTCTTTTGTGAAAAAAAATTCCTTTTTGTGCCCAGAATAATATAGGAACATTTATAGTTCTCCATAAATTTAATTGATTTTATAACATTGTGGATCTCAGATTAAATTTTTTTTGGTTTGAGTACCTTTACTTAATCAGGTTTTGGCTTTACTATTCCAGCATAGCTTTTGCAAAGTTATTAATGGACATACACATTCCTAGTGTATAATCTGCATAAAGCACAATTTGCTCCTTCCTTTGTTCTGAAAAAGCCCATTTCAGATTTCTTGTCTCCTGTTATAAAAGAATATGATAATTCCTGGAGTGGAGCTAAGGCTACTTACTTTCTGATTATCTGTGCTGATTTTGCTGAGAAATCTAAAGAATGTGATAGTCTTTTTCACAGGGGTCACTTGGCTTAGAGTTTGATACAAAATTGTCAACATCTTAAAGAAAGTCATTTATACCTTATTTATTTTTGCACTTTTGTTAGTAACAAAATGAATTTAAATCCATTCTTTTATGCCCACAAAACCCAATATTGTATACTAGAAAAAGCACTGGATTTAGAATCAGAATACTTGATTTCGAATCCTAACTCTACTAGTAGTTAACTTGTAAACATGGAAAGCTCATTTTAGCACCCTCTCATTTTTCTCATCTATAAAAATAAGGATGATAGAACTTATTCCACATATCTCCTCTACTTTTCTGTTTTGAGAAAAACTCTCAGTTAACTGAATTGACTTTCTTTTTTCTTTTTTTTGTTCTTGCTATTGCATTGCCACTTGAATTATGATGTGTAGACAGGATGTTGCTAAAGCCAATTTGGTCCTTTCTTAGATTTTTATAAGCCCTTCCACTGGGCCCCACAACCTCACAGGGCTTTGTCTAGACTATTGGATATCTCAGAGAAGAAATACAGAACAGCCAAACCAGCAATCACAAGAGACAAGGAAAATGATGGTCACAACAGCAGGGCCAACAGCTGCCAAGAATGTTCTAACTGCAAAAGGAGTCAATTGAAAGTTGAAAGCCACATCAGACCACCTGTGGTCTACAGTATCAAAATACACACACACACATACATATGTGGAAGGAGTAGCAGGAATGATGGGTTGATTCTACATATAAACTATATCTGTCTTTCACAATTTCTGTTTTGCATAAATTTTGATTGAACAAACTTAAATCTATAATGAATAGAAATTAGTGAGGCTTGGAGAGAGAACCCTTCTATTGGTAAGGAAAGAATACCAAAATTGTATTATATGGTATTATTTATCCATTAGTCTTAAACAGAAAATAAATGAAATTATTCTCAAAGGATATTCTCAAGTTGGTTTTGGGAGTATGAATACTTAAAAGTTGAAATAGTAACATGATTGCATTATTCAGTGTGGCCTGGATTATATCAGGAAACCACTGGGATGTATTCATGTATTTATTTTTCCTGTGTGTTCCTGACATTGGTGTCTAAGAAGTATCTCGAGACTTGTCTTAACGTGTTTTTGATAATGAATACATGGACTGACATAAATTATTAACTTCTCCCTGGACAGGTCCATTCATATTCCATTTATTACTGTGGCATTAGTTGTTTCTCGTCATTTATTCTTGGTCCTTTTCCATTAAAGAGAAACCCATTCTTCATTATATTTGTATATTACTGAGAAGATGCTTTTGGCCAAGTACTCTGAGTCTATTTAGTTCTAAGATTGTTTCTTAGATAAACCTTCAAATAGTGTCAGAAGTCTGTCTGAAGGAGAAAAAAAAACATAGGAAAAAAAGTTTCTTTTAATTGGGCATGAAATAACAGTTCTCAGACCCAGGCTGTTCTTATAAATGACAGTCTTTTGTATAAAGTTACTAGTTCAGAAGGAGGTGGTATTCTAGTGGGTTTTGATAACTGATCCTCTAGGATTCTCAAAGACTGTTCTGTTTCAGCCACACACTGTCAGTATTAAACTATTGAGACTCCAAAAGTGAGTAGTTTATACAAAGAGATGGCAGCTGTTAGGATAGTGATCAGAGCCAAAAACTGGTAAATCATCTGTGTGTCTACCCATCTCTCTCTGATTTCAAAGTGATCTTAAATAGCATATATTACATTAGTGTAAGTGAATAAGGGACAAAAGAGGCAAGATTAGCCCTTAGTTCTGCCTCCTCACCTTACTTTCAGGATAGCTGTTAATTTGATTCAGATCAGAATCATCTTAATGAATCTCTCTTTTTAAAATCTTCCTGATCTGCTTTTATCTTTCAAGAGTTTTCACTTCTGGGGCGGGGGGGGTGGGGGTGGAAAGCAAGTTTGGGGGAAAATTGTAAAACTCAAAATGAATAAAATATTTCTAAAAAAAGAATTTTCAAAAAATTATTTCAGGATCAGATAAGTCAAACCTCATTTTGAAAGTGAAGAAACAGAGGTCAAAAGAGATTAAGGAACTTGCTCAAGGTCATACTATTTATGGTAAAAAAAACTCCAAACTTTTGAGACTGTTTGTGAAATTCCATTATATCTTCAGTAAAAATAAGATTCAGACTTTCAGGGCTTCATGTCAATGAATGTCTTTGGTTGTATCATAGAGCTCTATGTTTCATTGACAGATCATTATTTCAGTCAGGCAAGCCAATTATCAACAGTAGTGTCTAATCAATACCAAAGATTTTGACTAAAATGTTAGATTACTTGTGGTAGGTCAGTTAAATATTGCTACAGTTTAAAACCCCAAGTTTATATTCACTTAGACTATGTAAATGTATTTTAGGCCCCAGTCACCAAATCCTTTGCATTATGTACAGTTGTTGGAAGCACAACCTAAGAGGATGTTTATAAAATAGAGAATATTCAGAAGAATGCGATTAAGGTAGTGAAGAGCCAAATAAAGGTCATAAGGAGAGGCTGGTAAAATTGAAGGTGTTTGTTTTCAATTTCTTCTCAATTATCCAAGCATTTATTTTTTTCTCATTCCTACCTCAACATGGGGTGGGAGTGGAAATCAAACTCTCTGTAATAAATATGCATAGTCAAACAAAATAAAATTCCAACACTGGTCATGTCCAAAAAACTATACCTCATTCTACATAACCTCTCTGTGAGGAGATAGGTGTCATTCTTTGTTTCTGATGCTCTGTAATTATGATTTGTTATTTCATTGATTCCCATTCAGAAGTCTTCAAACTATTTGTTTTTGTAATGTTTTTATTACATAAATCATTCTCCTGTTCTTCTTACTTTACCTTATAAAATTTCATATAATTCTTGCTAAATTTCTTTGAAACATCATTTGGCCATTTTTTATGACCCAACAGCATTCCATTCAATTGATATTACCTGATTAGTTTAGTCAATTCTCCAATGGGTATCCCCTTAATTTTCACTTCTTTGCCACTATAAAAAGAGCTGTAGTGTATTGAATATATATATATATATATATATATATATATATATATATATATATATATATATATATATATTTCTTCTTTCTTTGATCTTTTTGGAGTATTTGCCTAGTAATGGTATGGTTAGGTCAAAGACCATGCACAGTTTAGTGACTCTTATAGCTCTGGTACTATAATTTCCTTTTCTTTTCCCTTATCTGAGAAATTTGTTGCAAAAATAACTAGGAATGCTTAGACAGGAAAAGAGAAGATAAGCTGAAAGAAAGTCATGGTAGGTAGCTACACATATTTGAAGATCTATCACACTGAAAAGGAATTAGATTTGTGTTGTATGGTCCTAAATGGAAGAACCAAAAACAATAAATAAAAGTTACAAAGAGGCAAATTGAGGCTTTAAGAAAAGGGAAAAAACCCTTTGTATCAAGTTAAATTGTACCAAAATGTAATAGGCTACCTCAAAAGCTAATGAGTTTATCCTTAGGGAGGTTTTCAAACAAAAGCTGAATCACCATTTGACAGATATGTTGCAGTGGTTCAAGTAAAAATTGGACTAAATTTTGCTCTTTCTTCTTTCTCCAAACTCTGAAATTCTGTGATTAGGAAAAATGGTTATTTTTTATATAGCCTTTAAGGTTAATTAACAAAATTGCTACATATACTTTTTATTTTAATTATACAACAAACTTGTAAGATAGGTAAATTAAATATTATCTTTTCCATTTTACAAATGAAGAAACTGTAGTAGAGAGGGGATGTGGTTTGTCCATATAGCTTGTATGTGGCTGATCTAGGACTTGAACCCAGGACTTTAGATACTAAATTCAGTGCTGTCCCCACTTTACCATACTGACACAATCTTTAGGATAGTCAAGTGAACAAAAGTGTCTGAAGACAATCTAATCTATCTTTATTCCATCATGGTTTTTCCTATCCTTTCTATTTTATGATGCCCATTTTCATCATGTGAGAATCTAGATAATCTATAATTCTTCTTTTCCATACACCTTCAAAAGTACTAAAAAGGAAAAAAAATAAGTATTTTTAAAAAACCAAGATAAGCATAGTAATAAGATAGAACTAAATCAGCAATACTGTTTTAGGAGTAAAATTCACTTCTCTAATCAAAATCATGCATATCATTAATACAAACTAAAAATGGCAGAAATAATATATTGCAATAATACATTACAAGTCTTGGAATAAATTCAGTTTTATTCAAAATTAAAATTCTGGTCTTTAAGAAAACTATGAAATTAATTAGATACACTCTGATAGGGCCTTACGGGTTAATATGTTATTAGGAAACTGACATCATTCCGTGAAAGTTCCTTATGAATGAAATCACATGCTCCTATTCAGTTGCATCATAAATTCAGAAAGTGTTATCAATAAGATAGCTAAGTAACTCAGTAGATTAAGCACTAGAACTCAATTCTGTAAGATATGAGTTCAAATTTGCCTTCAGATATTTACAATCTATGTAAACTTCTCAAGTTACTTGCCAATCCTCACTTCTAAAATGAAGATAATAATAATAATAATAATAATAATAATAATAATAATAACACTTACTCCTAGGGTTGTTTTAAGGATAATATGAAATATTATTTTGTAAAGCCCTTTTTAAAACTTAAAGTGTATATAATGCATATTTTTTTTTTTTAGTTTTTCAAGGCAGTGGGGTTAAGTGGCTTGCCCAAGGCCACACAGCTAGGTAATTGCTAAGTGTCTGAGGCCGGATATGAACTCAGGTACTCCTGACTCCAGGGCTGGTGCTCTATCCATTGCGCCCCCTAGCCACCCCCTATAATGCATATTCTTATATTTACATTGTAGCATATTTATTTAAATATGAATTATTACATTAAATATAATCACAATTTATGATCACATATAATCATGTAACATATGCATGCAATTATTTATAATACTCTAATAGTTCCTATTATTTTGATATTTATTATATACCTTCAATACAAGGCCCTGGAATATAGAAGGTCTCTTACTTGCCAACACTCAAAATGGCTTATAATCAGTTGAAAACAAAGGAAAAACATTAAGTAATAAGTTAAATATTAATCAGTATAGATTGTCTTTAGTTTGTAGACAATAACTACTATTGCTTATCCCTTAGTTAACAAATACTAGATCTCTTTGCTAAGAAAAAGAACTCCACAACCAAGCACATTTGTTTAGAAAACCTCATGCAAGAGGATAACAAAAATATGAGAACAAAATTTACCTCACAAATAAATAAAAAAAAAGTGAAGGGGAAAATAGGTCTTTAGAAAAGTTGGTATATGATTCAATTAAACAAGATATATACAAATGTATCTGTAGATGAAAGTGGAGGCACAACAAATAGACCTGAAATGGAATTGAGCTTTCAGAGTTTCTATAGCAATTTAGCTTAGCCAATGACAACCATGTCACTGGAACTCTAATATCTCTCTGTCTCTCTGTCTTTCTGTCTCTCTGTCTCTGTCTCTCTCTCTCTCTCTCAGTTTTTGCAAGGCAATGGGGTTAATTGACTTGCCCATGGTCACACAGCTAGGTAATTATTAAGTTTCTGAAGTCATATTTGGACTCAGGTCCTCCTGACTCTCTTCTTTGGTAACATTTCCATGATGAAATGGGAAGAGCTGACAAAGAAAAAATCAAGAATAGCTGAATATGACCAAGTAGAGATAGCAGAAATCCACTGCTGGAAGTAACAAATTGTAAAGGTTTTCAGGGTTCAATTTTCAGGACATTTCAAATACTGGAAAATTTCAAGAGGGAATTTTTCTTTAAATAAAAAGGAGTCATGGATAGAGCACCAGCCCTGGAGTCAGGAGGACCTGAGTTCAAATCTGGCCTCAGACACTTAATAATTGCCTAGCTGTGTGACCTTGGGCAAGTCACTTAACCCATTGCCTTGCCAAAAAAAAACCCCAAAATAAGAGTCAAATAGACATTTTTATTTAATTTGCTATTATTTGCTATCAAATGCTTCTCTAAATACTTGTGGATTTTTTAGAGGACAAGTTGGAAGTGGAGAAGTGTATACATGAAAAGGCACTAAATCAGAAGTAGAGTTAAAAACATCAACTGAAGCTTCAAAATATTAGATATCCTAGTGAAGAATATTCTTTGTGAGCTATTGAGGTCTCAGAAAGATTGGATGTAGGGGATGCTGCAAGTCTTTGGGTCTGTGTCTCTCTCAAGGCATGACCTAGCTACCTAGCTAGCAGCCCATCATGTCATATCTTCTTTATGGGTATTGCAGCACTCCAGATGGTTTGCAGAGATTGAAATACAAGAGCTTTATTCCCCACTTATTCTATTTAGGAAGCATACTATCTTTGACCTCTATCAGGGATGTATGATCAGTTTTTCTCACTTCCCAGAGGTTTTAGGACTTATTTGGTGGGTGATCTAATGTTACTTCTGCTCCTAGATTTATACATTGGGATTTTGAACATTATTATTGCTTGAGAATTGCTAAAGAAGGGAGAAATGGAATGGAGAAGATACTTTCATGTTCTTTGCGATTTTAATGGGTCTATTCTCAAGGCCTTGAAATGACTTGATGTTTGCTGAATTGAATTACTATCCCCAAATGTCAATCTAAGGTATTGATTCATATTTCATCTTTCCAAGTCTTAAAATATCTTTATGAGAATGATTTTACTGGCATATATTTCATGAAAATATGTGAGGTGAATGTAGTCTTACTCTAATAATTCTTAAATCTATAGCATACTATATTCTCAAAGAGACAATTGAGAGGTGTTAAAAACACAAGATAACTGTGTTTATCTGTTCATTATAAAAAAATCAGAACTAAATATAATTTTTTTAAGGTTTTTTGCAAGGCAAATGGGATTAAGTGGCTTGCCCAAGGCCACACAGCTAGGTAATTATTAAGTGTCTGAGGCCAGATTTGAACTTAGGTACTCCTGACTCCAGGGCCGGTGCTCTATCTACTGTGCCACCTAGCCGCCCCAACAAAACATAATCTTAAAGTCTCTTCTCTAGAAAGATCTCTCCCTCATATGTTAAGATCAAATAAGGTACCTTGATTGATACAGTCAGAGGAATAACTTTGTTCAACCATTCCATGATAATTAATATTAAGTAAATACAAAACAGGAAAACATATTCTTACCATGGATGTTTGCTTTTGTCATTGAAGTTATGCTGTTCATTGACTTCAAAAACAAGAATGATTCCCTATATATGATTCTCCAGATGTTACTGCTTGTAGGTGACTTCTTACATAGTCCTAGGATATTGTAGGTCCTCCTTCATTCCTTGGCAACCCTAAAGAAATCAGCTTAGAATTCATGCACAAAAAATTCAGATAGATTAGGAAAGGAAATGAAGGTTCAGATAGTTTAAGTGGATTACCCAAGTCACAACAGCCCTAAAAGACTAGGATCAATTTTGCCTCCCAAAATAACAAAAAAAGCATTAGGGAGAAATATACTTACAGAAATCTAGTGTGGACTTAGCTAAAAACATTCCAAGAGCATTTTGATATTAATCTGGAAGAGAGGCAGATGTGGCAGGACCAAGAGTAGAGATCTCAGATCTTCTGATTTCTATTCTAAACCTTTTTCTGTCAAAGATGACTTTAGTGGATCTATGATCTCATTTGGGTAGGCAATCCTCCCCCCCCTCATCTTTTGGGAAGATGAAGAAAGACAGAGACAGAGAGATAAAGAAAGAGACAAAGACAGACATAGAGTCAGACAAAGAGACAGAAAGACAGAGAAAGAGAGAGACAGAGGTAGAGAAACAGAAAAAGAAAGAGTGAGACAGAGAGAGAGAGAGAGACAGAGACAGAGACAGAGAGAAAGAAAGAAGAGGAAAAGAGAAGAAAGGAGAGGAGTTAGATTAATTGTATACATTTATATGACATATATATATATATGCAAGTAAGCCTATAATGTAATGTAGAAGATAATACTTAGAGGGTGGAGATATGCAGTGGTATGGTGTGAAATTGGTTGGAAAATGAATTTTGAAGGCTTATTCTGGGGAGGAAAAAAGTTAAAATATTAAATGTGAGAGCAAGTCATACCAGAGAGAACCTAGTCTCCCAATGAGGTGAGAAGAGGATAATAACTAGAGTATAGGCAAAATGGTGTAGAGATGGTTCAGAAGTATTGGCCATTTCTATTATGTGATATTTTTGCCCAAGTGTTTTTAGAAATTCTTCACAAAGGATCTACCCAGTGGAATGAAGGTCTTTGTTTTTTTTTAATATTTTGTGGGAGCCAATGCAACACAGGTTTTATGCTATTATCTCTCATTTTTGCCACATAACTATTGCACAGCATTGTCCAGTCATACATATTATTGACAATCTAGATCCCTTAGTTGCTCTCCTCTCTGTGGACAAAACCTAACAAGCTTTTCTTTATAGAAGATTTAGAATATTCCAGGTAACTCCCTTCTACTTGGTTTGACTCCATGGAACAGCTTGTTCCTGCTCTGGTTACCCCTAGTTTCCCCATCACATCCCTGTTTATCGGCTTCCTTTTGGGTATCTTTTTTCTTATTTTTATCCTCAACACTTAGCATAATGTCTGATACATAGACAATAAATACTTATTGAATTGAATATCTTTATACCTGCTCACAAATAATCTTGGTTACCTGTTTAAATTTACCTTATATCTTTCAGTTGCCTTTTGGGCCCCCTATAATTCTCTTTCTTCATAGATCTTGGTACTCTGTAATTAGAGCCATGTAGGGTTACTGGAAGAATACTCTTATTTACTGAAATATTGGATAAACCATTATAGTAGCAAGCATCTTGGAAATCCCTCTATAACTTCCCTACCTCAGTGTATCCTAACTTCTCCATCATATTCGTTATTGGGTCTAGCTCTTTGTTCATGGTCAAAGATATCCAAGTTAAGAGGCTACCTCTCTAGTTGCTTATCACTATCTGGGGAAAATGTATTTATTATTTTTCCTCAGTATGAATCGCTTGGATGGACTCCTTTGAATGGCATTGAAGAAGTCCTATAGTGATCTGAGCATTTATTTTGTGTTAGATCATATAGCAGGTACTATGAAGAATACAAAGAGCAATTAAAAACACTCCTCTCATGGAGCTCCAACTTCTGTAGTTATTACTACAATAAAATTAAAGCAGAAATGGAAATAAACATTGCATCATTAAGAGAAATAGGGAATTGTCCTGGGGAAAAGATGATAAATTTGGTTTTAGATAATTTAAGAATAATAGAGAATCAATTA
The DNA here is from genome assembly GCF_037893015.1 of Macrotis lagotis. Classification (NCBI taxonomy): domain Eukaryota; kingdom Metazoa; phylum Chordata; class Mammalia; order Peramelemorphia; family Peramelidae; genus Macrotis; species Macrotis lagotis. The sequence continues at coordinate 175,048,005 of NC_133658.1, read as the reverse complement.
GAAGATTCATAATTCATGTAACCCTATACCTGAAGATATTATTGAATTCTCTAAGATGATTAGTGAATCCTCTCTTTATCATATTCAGTAAATGTCAATTCCTTTTTTTGAAGACTTGATGTGTGAGAGGGTGAAGTGAGATGGAGGGAGAAGGCTGTTCATTCACCTTTGGATAACTTTCATTGTTATTTCTATATAATATTCAATTATTGTTTCAGTTTTGTTATGAGGGAACAAGCAGGCAAATCATTTTGCCCATTCATTGCTTCAAATACTTGAGGACAGACTTGATATCTAATTTATATAATCTTCATTTCTTAAAATAAAATATTCCTCACTCCTTAACCTATTTTCATATGGTGCTTGGGGAAAAAAAGAAATGCTTATGAAGACAGAAGATGCCCAAACTGAAGAGATAAGTTGTGTGTTGGATGACAGAATTAGAATTCAACCTTTCGCCTGGCTACTTTTGATGAGTTCAAGTCACCAGTTTAGATGAACTTTATCCTTAAGGCCTGAAGAAACTGGTAAATGAATACTCCAACCCTTCTACTTCCCTTTTCTTTGCCTCCTCAATCTCTCCTATTAGGTAATTAATATTAATTAAATAAAATTAGAATGCACAGAGTATGTGGAAGGAACTTGAGGCATATTCTTTTGTAAAGAAATCATCTTAAAATTAGTCTTCCTCTATTAGAAGAATAGATAGTGATCTTGTTATCTCTTATACTTTATGTTTCTATTTCTCTCTCATCACATTCAATTTGGATCAATGTACAACATGGAAACAATGTAAAGACTGACAAATTGCTTTCTGTGTGGGAGTAGGGGAGGGAAATAAGATTGGGGGAAAAATTGTAAAACTCAAAATAAGTAAAATCTTTAATTAAAAAAAGGATAGATAGGTACCACTGAAGATATAAAAGATCCCTATTTCTCATAATGATTATAATATTTATTTTGATTATAGTAATACAACAATCAGGTCATAAGAATTTAAACAATCAAAAGACATCAAAATGAATATGAACACTCTAAAAATCATACTGTCCTATCATAATCTAAAACAGAGAAAAATACTAATTTTTTTCTTCAGTAGATAAAATTTTCTTTTAAAAAAAGTCTTCTGATGTCAAATGTTGAAGTTCCAGGTAGAGAATTTTTTCCAGTGGGTCTCTACAAATGCAAAGGATCCAAATCATCTTAGGAAAAAAACACTCTAAATAGCAAGTATCTCCAATATATAATAAATATTTATATAATATGGCATATTTTACTCTAGTGGGTATAACCCCACATTTTCAAGAGTTTCCCAAAGTTCTCCATGAACAATTCCAGAACTCTTGATTCATTATCTCAGTGGCTAGTCAAAAAAACAGCTGCATCTCTATAGTCTCCCTATTGTAGGACCAGATTCTGAAACAGCCTTATAGCAGCTAATTGACCTTCCTGCTCTAGTCTCTCCTCTTTCCAGTTAATTATCTACCAAGCTACCAAATTTATATTCTTTAAAGCAAAGGTCTAACCAAATCAACTTCCATGCTCTAGAAGCTCCAGGGACTTTCTCTGGACTCTATGATAAGAAGCAAAAATCCTCTGCGTAGCTTTTCAAGTCTTTATTACACTACAGTCTTTCTTTCCAGATTTATTTCATATTACTTTCCTTCACACTATGTCCCGGTTTGCTCTTCCTCATACACAGCATTGCATCATTCAACTGTGTGCCTTAACCCAAATTGTCCTTCAAACCTAGAATGTATTCTTTCCTCACTTCTACCTCATGAGATCCTTAGCATCCTTCAAAGTGCCCCTTAAAAGCCACCTCTTCCTTCCCTACAGCACCACTGGGAGACTACTTCCTAATAGAAATGACTGTGTATGTGCTTAAGTATATTGTATTTACATATATGTGTGAATATTGGTTCTCTATCTAGTGCTAGCTCCTTGATGTCAAGAACTGCCTTGGATTTTTTTTTTTTGCCTTTGTATTCACAACACTTATGCAGTGTCTAGTAGATAGTGGGTGCTTTATAAATACTTATTGAATTGAGTTGAATATTGGATCCTTTCCAGTAATTCTGGCACTGATTTCTAAACCTAAGAGCTTGTTATACTCTTCATTCCATTGACTTATGTCAATCATTTGGATAGGCAGCTACGACGTCCTATCTATCTATCTCAGAATATTTCTTCCATTAATGATTCTCCAGTGTAACTTCCTGATGTCAATCCAACTGCTTCCCCCTTGAGAGCCTTTTCCATTTACTTAGGCCCATACTCAATGGATTGACCTGAGAATAGTTTTTATATACATGATTATATTTTTTCTGCTGTAGTCTTCTCTGGTGATAAGAATAAGTGATATTAAAAACATTTAAAATTGCACCCAGGATCAGATGCAAAAAATAGGAAGTCACCTTTTAGCCACTTGTTTATTAATCATTTTGAGAAGTTTTCTTTTCCAGATTAATAATGTTTTTATAAAAACCACACTGGAAGGCAAGAAGAAACTGCCTCTTCTTCTAGGCCCAAAACTCAAATACTAGTTCAAATATATTCTTCAGGAGCAGCTTCAGCTTCCTTGATCCATTGTTAACAATCTTTATCATCATCCTTAGTGATCTTAACCACTTTACCCTGAGAATTAACTTTAATGGTTAAAAAAAATGCTGTGTTGGAAATATTATAGAAATATCTCTTTGGGTGAGATGGTATACATTTGAGAAGTATACTCAGTTAAAGATGAAAGGGATACAAATCCTCTTTGGTTTCACAGGCATTAAATATTTTAGACTTATTTAATGCTTAAACAAAACAAGTCTAATACTCTGAATGTCACGGTTTGAAAAAAAATTTTCAGGATCCATAGTCTACTTTTTTGGCTTTTTCAGATTTTTTTCCCTTTCACACAGAGATAATTTATATAAACATATAAATTATCTCTGTGTGATATATATATACACATATACACATATGTTTGTTTATATATTATATAAATGATATAAACAAAAGACAGGTAACAGTGCTATATCTAAAGATAGCTCTAAGTTAAGTTCAATGTTCATTAGTTATAACCCTGTTTATGTCCATTTTCCAGTGAATTCGAATCAATTATATATGTACACATAGATACTTCAAGGATCAGTGATTTCAACCATGTAAATCTCTCTTTCCATTAACACAAATCACAAATCCTCCATGGTTTTGTCAGTTGTTTTTGAGAATAGATGTGATCAAAAAATTCATCATCCCAAGACTCCACAAGTGATGGACCTCCCTCTCCTAATTAAATTGGGTGAGCCTTGAAATGCCAGCAGTCATTATCAAACCCATACTCAAAGCATTTACATCTTAATGGAACCCGACAGAGTTCATGCTCCATTGCTACTACAGCTTTCATGAATCTTTGTTGTGTCCATACTATTGTAACTCTTCAGAGCTGCTGCTGGGTCTACAAAGCTGGAGCATCTTGCCTTCTGCCTCAAGATGAGGGATTTTGAATCTCAAGGAACTTGTCTCTTTTTTGATAATTATATTTTAATGTAATTGGCTTTCTTTGTAATGTTATATATTTGATATATTTATAAACATTTTTCTGAGAAGAGGTTGTTATTTTTCACCACCCTGCTAAGAAGGTCCATGTCAACAAAAAGGAATAAGAACAAGAACTCCTGCTCTAAACAGACCTCCCATAGAACTGGGTCTATTTGCAACAATGGTGTTCAGTTTTGTGGGAGTCTGGCCTCTAGAGAGACTGTTCAGAATGTTTCCCAAACTCTCTAGATCTTTAAATCCCTATTCCAGATGCTAGGAATAATCACTTAAAGCTTAGGTAAGGCTCTTATTTATGGTATTTCCCCCAAATAAGGAAAAAGGCATTCATTATACAATATAGATTAGGTACAGAAGAGCTATTTATTGATTACCCACCAAAAAATTGTTTAAGACATAAAGGAATCACAAATAGACAATTTTTAAAGATTCAAATATGAAGCAATAAATTGTACTTTCTATTCTGTCCCACCAGGAATGAATACTCATGAAAGAATTGAGTAAACCAATCAAATCACCTTTCAAAATTTGAATTAATTATAAGATGAAATACTCAACCAGGTTAGAATATGTCTTAATCTATCAATCCAAACCTTTAGACTAAATGCCAGAAAAAAGTGCTCGAACAATTGAAGTGATTTTACATAGGAACTATGTTTGAATTGAATGAGGAAATGTATCAATCAATAAACAATAAATGTTTATTAACTACCTACTTTCCACCAGGGTCTGTGCTAAGTGCTGAGCATACAAAAAGGGACAAAATAAAGTCCTTGCTCTCAAGGGATTTAAAATCTAATGGGGGAGAGAACAAAAAAATACATACAAAGTTAGCTATATCCAGGATAAATGGAAAATATTTAACAAAAGGAAGGCACTGGGATTAAGAACTTTAGGAAAATCATTTCAGTGATCAAATGGAGGATGGATTGGGATGGAGAGACAATTGAGACAGGAAGATCTATCGCAAATAATTTCAATAATCCAAGTATGAAGTGATGAGGACTTGCCCTAGAGTGGTAGCAGCATCTAAGGAGAGAAGAGGGCACAGTTTGAGATAATTGTGCCTTGTGGACCATCTATTAGACATCACTAGTTTGGGCTTGAGTAATTGAAAGAGTTGAGAGAGCACCCATGAAATGTCTTTTCTGGAAGTGGGGTAGATGAAGAAGACAGAACTACTCATCTTCAACATAGATCAACTCTTCCCTTCTCTTGACAAGAAGAGAATCTTGTGAACTTCAAGGAACATAAGGATTTTGGACTTCTTATCTTCCCATCAGCATACAGTATAATCCTTGGATTATAAATTTTTTGTTGACTGCATTAAAGTCTTTTCCCATTGGTCATGAGTGTTTTTCACTTATTGTGAAAAAAAGAAAATTTACATGACTGGAATTGTACAAGCTATATTTCTTAGCAACAGGGTCAGTATAAGGTGAAATGTTGAAGATGAGCTTTGGTTTTATTTATTTCATCTCTTTTTATTTGTATTAAGTTAAGTTCAGGGTATGTAGATCTGTGATAGAAGGTCACAGTGTTTATTCCTTTGAAACTATGCAAAATATAAGATTGTAAATACTATCAAAGCATTGCTATCTATTCATATGAGGCTAGTAGATTCATTATTTCAAGTGACCTAATCTCAGTAAAATATAGCAGATTCAGGTTATAAGATGGGGTCTCAGAGCTTTTTTGATTGGAAAAATTCACAGTTAAACATATTCCTTATACTAGTGAGACATGAAGGGATGTGAAATTTTAAGGAAGGTTTCTAACTCTGTGAGGATAATAGAGAGCTTGACATATCCCGATCATCTTTTAGCAAGAAGTATAAAACTGCAAGGGTGATTATGAGATTTGTCTAGGGTCCAATACTTTTTGTCGAATAAGTTCAAGATAGTGTTTAGAAATGCTACCAAGTGTTTAAAAATAGATTTTGGCATTGAAATTTAGAAAGAAAAAAATAAGGCTATCCAGAGTTGGGACTAAATCCCCAGCATCCTGACTACTCATTCAGCATTCTTCTTATTATGCCATATTTCTACTCTGTAAAGAGAACTATAAAAAAAAACCACAATTTTATAGGAAAAAAATGACTTCTCTTCTTTGGACTTTATTTTGCATAAAATTCTAACATGCGATTTTGTATTTCTTCTTGTCATTAATCATTACTCTCTCAAGGGATGCCTCCTAACTCTTCATTCACTAGGTGATTTAGTATTCATTAAAGAAATAGAGAGTATATGCTATGCTGAATGAGGACAATGAATTTCTTTATTAAAATTTCCCATCCAAACACTAGTGACCAAGTGTGTTTTCATTGAATTTCCCAAAGGAGATTTGAAAACCCTGACAAAACATAATCAGGGCAAATGATGCCTGTCTGTTTTCTCAAGAATGTAAAGAATTTTTCCAAACAGATGGCACTGAATAAAGGCTTTGCATGAGCCGTCTACCTTCTGTAGTGAATTCCAACTAGAGTTAACAACTGCCTCAAAACTTATCATTCAATTGAAAAGGCAATTATTGTAGCAAACTTACTCATATGACATATTTTCATGCCTTCTAGAGGACTAGACATATTGTAAATACTGTTTTAGCCTTTGTTAGTTTTTCCATATTCTATGGTTTCCTTTTAATCATAACCATTCCTTCAAGATGGATCCCAGAAGTATAAGAAGATCAAAATGGGTAACATTTATTTAACATAAAAGTGTGTAAGTAGAAAATCTCTAAGGCCTCTTCTCATTCAAAATTCCATGACCCTGTAATGCCAACTATCATTAATGTGAATAGAAATGCTTGTAGCTAGAATTTGCACAGTCAGTTAAAATATGCTCTTTCAATGGTCACTTCTACCATAATGAGAATGGAATTCAGTTATAGATTGACCACAAATTGAATTGTGAGAACATCTGTATCTTCTCAATTGAGCTTAGTTTTCATGTTTGCCAGAGATTTGTGCATTAGAAGATAAAAGTGGCTTTTCTTTTCTGACTGTGAAGCTTCCCCATTAAGTTTATTTCAATCTCATTAAACTGCTGAAGGACACAGACACAGACAGACACAGACAGACACACACACACACACACACACACACACACACACACTGACACACATACAATCAAGTAACATCTTCCCCCTCCCTGATTGAAAAAATAGCAATGGACATTTCTATAGAATTTCATGATTTTCAAAGCACTTTACATATATTACATCTTATATGACTTTCACAATAACCCTGTGGGGAACATGTCATTAACATCCAGATTTTATAGATGAGATATTGAAAAGTTGAATGACTCCTTCAAAATACACAACTTTTCAGAATTCATACACAATTCTTCTTCATTCTATATCTAGCCCTCCATTCTTTAGGACATGTTGTCTCCCAAGGGAATGTGTGTGGAATGCAGGTAGTTCTAAAAGGAAATTTTCTTGGGAAAGAATTATCAGATATCTTATTTGACTTAATTTTTAAGACAAATAAAAAGGAAAAATAGCGTGTCTAGTGGTTCCCAAGAGATTGATGTATTTAACTTGCATCTGGGCTTGTATAGAAGTTCCCAATGAAATGCCTAATAGTATAGGCAGGAATGCTTAAAAGCAGATATGAAATCAGTGACTTTTTAAACTTGACCATGTATTAGTAGAGACTTTTTAACTCTAAAAGATTCCCTCCCTATTCATAAGCTCAGAACTTTAAGAACTTGAAAATTTTAAAGTCATGTAGTCTAAATCTCTCATTTTACAGTAGAGAAAAATAATACCCAATCTTCTCCAAGGTAATTCAGATTGCTCATGCTAGAACTGAGGTGAGAATCCAAGTCCTCTGATTCCAAACCCAGCATCTTTCTGTTGAACTTTTCACATGACTTATTAATTTGTCTTCCTACTAACAACTTGGACTGGCAGATTTTAAATCCTGTTTAAATCCTTATCATTGACTTGCTGGTACACCAAAATTTCCTGGTTGACTTTGATTATGCCCTGAGTCTGACATATGCTATATATCAGAATAAATGAAAAGTCACTTTAGGGAATCTAGGTTCAACCCAGGTGATATATAATTGTGATGAAATTCTATTGTATTAAAGAAAGAATAAGCAGGATGCTTTCAGAAAAAAATTTGGAAAGACTTACAGGAGCTGATGCAAAGTCAAGTGAGCAGGATCAAGAGAACAGTGTACAAAATAATAGCAATATTGTATAATGATCTAATATGAAATACAACTATTCACAGCAATACAATAACTAAGCCAATTTTAAAGGACTTATGATGAAAAATGCTACCCCAGAGGAAAAAACTGTTGAAGTCTGACAACAAATAGAAACATACTCCTTAAACTATATTTTTATTGTTTTTTGTCTTTATTTTCTTTCATGTGACTAATATGAAAATATATTTTATTTGACTGAACATGTATAACCTATATAAATTGCTTACTTTCTCAATGAGGGAGGAAAGGAGGGTGGAATTTAAAACTCAAAATTTTTAAAAATGAACTTTAAAATTATTGTTACAAGTAATTGAAAAAATGTAGAAAGAAAGAAAAAAGGAAAGGAAGGAATGAAGGAAAGAAGGAGGGAAGGAAGGAAGGAAGGAAGGAAGGAAGGAAGGAAGGAAGGAAGGAAGGAAGGAAGGAAGGAAGGAAGGAAGGAAGGAAGGAAGAATATTTTAAGATCCACTCTAGCACAACCTAAGCAACTGAACTTAACTTCTTTGTACCCTGGTAACTCTCTAGATTCATAATTTTCATTTGAGTGTCTGATCTGCATGTATGTTTGTTTACTTTTTTAGTAGGTATTATCTACTAAATTACAGAAAAAAATACAGATCTGTTCCTCTCCCTATAACAGTAACATCAAAACAATGCTTTTTCTCTCTATCTCATGTTTTATGAGAGAATCACAGAATTTCAGTATTTAAATTCATCAAATTTTAACACACACTTGAAAGCAACCCCTTCTACAATTTACCATATAAATAAATGATCATTCAATCTTGGTGTGAAGATATTCTAGTGAATGAGGTCCCATCATCTGCCAAAGAAGCCCATTTCATTTTTAACATGGCTTTGATAGTGATTGAGTCTTTACTTCAATCAACTAAGTCTGCCTTTTTTGAAAATTCCATAAGTTCCCAATTCTCTGAGGCCAAGCTGAACAGGTTAATGCATTTCTTGATAGCCATTCAAATATTTGAAGATAACTTTTACATCCCCTTTGAAGTCTTCTCATCTTCTTGCTAAACATACCTATTTGCTTTGGAAAATACTCAGTGAAGCCTGTTGAATTTAAGTAAACTGAATTATAGTATATCAGGTGAAATACATGAAGACTTACTTAATTGATATAATAATGATGCTGATTCAATAGCTAATAATAAAAAAAAAGTTGACATTTATATAGTACCTAGTAGGAGTCAGATAAAATTATTTGATACTCACAACAACCATTTTCTGTTATTGCTCTATTTATCCCTATATAGTTGTGAGTCAAATAGAAATTACCATGCCCAAGGTCATGTAGCTAAAAATTGTCCAAGCCTTAAGGAAAATGAAAGCTTTCATTCTTAAAGGAAGGTTGGTGACTCCTGATATAAATATGCTGTTCCTATCACCCTCCCGTGATGTTATAAAGAAAAGAAATGCAGACTTGACCCTAAAATCTTTAACTTGGAGAAATAACATGTAGTGTCAGTTAAAACCTTCTCAGTCCTTTAGCATGCCCCAAGTGCCCTGTTTCAATTATTTCATTTTGCTGAAAGTTCTATCGTTTTTTGATTCTCTGTTCATCTTGATAGCTGTGAGTCATCCAAATGACAAAATACTTTAAGATGTGTATATGTGGCTTTTCTCTCTTGCCAAAGAAGTGGCTAAAATCAAAGTTTTAGTAATATAAGTGCTTGATTCTGGAAACTGCTGATGAATAAGTAATACCATTCCAGGTCTGGATCTTTTCATGACTTGCTTTTCTTCTATTCAGAAATGAATATTCAGTGGTCATTCTACAATGACATAAATGTTCTTTTTAAAGGGAGGAGGCATCTGGGACCAGGTTTCCCAGGAAAAGAAAGGGAAATCAGAGCTGTTGCTTAATAACTTCTCAGCTCTGTTCTGAGTGGACCGTGTCTTTGCTGCAGACTTGGCCATTGTTTCCTTTTCCTTTTCTTTGCTGAATCAGCAATGTAGGAAGCCTTCTGTGAAGAGGGGCTGTCAGGGGAGAACAGTCCTTCTTCTAAAAGCATCTGGCTGATAGAGAGGCCCAGAAATGTGATGCTGATGGTGATACATGCCAACGTCATATCACAGAGAAAACCCTAATGCCAAATTTTGTTTTTCATTTTCTGTGTGTGTGTGTGTGTGTGTGTGTGTGTGTATTTATAGAGAAGAAGAAAATAGAAAGGATATTGAGAAGCACTTTTTTTTTCAATTATGTTTCACCTTTCTCAGAGAATTCTGTGTCCTCTTTGACTTCTTCCTAAAATAAAAAAAAAATAACACCACTTTATAAAGCAGTCACATCTTTAGTTTGGTCATTTTGCTTGCTTAAATGAGTCTGTGGCACAGCTGGATGTTTCTCTCCCATCATCCCTAAGTGAAACTTGAAGAGAAAATGTTTTTTATGTTACTTCTTGGCCTTGATATTAGCAGAGCGAGAAAGAAATCAAATAGCAGCACTCACACTTAATGAGATGCAATTTAGTGTAGGGCTACAGTGTACGAGGAGTCAAAAGATCTGGTCTGCCAGTTAAGGATCAGCTACTTGATCATGCTAGCACAAAACTTGGTGGGGGGGCAGGGTGGAGGGAAGGGTAAGAAGAACACATCTGGAACTGAGCATTAAACTGAATGCTAGAGGCTTAACTCTAATGCTGTAGCAAGAAGGGTATTTTTGAATGATTAGTACTGATATATTTTTATATACACACATACACATATTTATGGAGAGAAAGTATACTGAGTGTGTACACACATATATATATGTGTGTGTGTGTGTGTGTGTGTGTGTGTACATATATATATATATATATGTAGAGAGAAGAGTGAGCTAAAATTTTTCTCCCTCTCCCTTTCCATATATATATATATATATATAATACAAATAAATATATATATATATATATCCATATAGATATATCTATGCTTCAAGTTTCAAGTTCAAAAGATACACATATCTGGGGGTGGATTTTTGGGACAAAATCTAGGTGAAGCTCAAAGAAATGACTTAGTAATATTAGCAGAGTAATTTTAAATCTCCTAGTTTTTTTCTTGTATTATGTGTGTTTGTCTGTGTGTGTGTGTGTGTGTGTGTGTGTGTGTGTGTGTTTCTGGTCATTAGTTTCTTGAGGATATAATTGAAAATGCATTCTCTAGGTGTCTATGTTTATCCAAGATAATGTTCTTGTCCTTTTACTGAGGCTAGATAGATTATCAAAAAAAAGGAACTGGGTGAGAATGAGTTGTCTCAGATTCAACCTAAGAACCATGTGCCTGATATCAACTGATATCAATTCCACTGTCTAAGCAGACATTTACTGCAGATACAGCAAATACAGAAGTACAGATGCACAGATATACCAAATATATCAGCCCGTTTACATTGGCACACAGGATGAATTTAAGATCCAATGAATATTAGAATATATGCAATAGAGGAGAAACTGCTATGTCCAAATAGCATAGAAAGAGTATAAATTCTAAAAATAAATATTAGGTAGTTTTCAATATCAAGACAGTTTATTTTTTTAAGTGTTCAGTTATGCCATTCAAGGCAACCAAAGCCCCAGATGTATTCTAAAATCTAATTTAAAATCTCCACATTGACTTTATGATCAAATTGCAGTTCCCTTCTAACTTGGTAATTTGACATTTTTTAACTATAGAAAAACATTTTCCAAGAATGAAAAGTAATAACAATAGCATAAACCATACAACTGTTACAGATTCAGGCTAAGAGTGGTATATCTGATGCTACCCACTAGGACTGAGAGCATTCTCAGGGGTTCCTGGTCATACAAGATTTGACACACATGAGTGTGGTTTCAAGGAAGTTTTAGAATGCGGTGATATCATATTTGATAGTTTTGGATATTGTAGTGGCCTGTGAATTCTACTTGCTGTGCCTCATTTTCTTCCTTTATAAAAGGAAGAGTAATCACATGTTATTTATTCATTCCACATGTCACACTATTTTTAAAACCTACTCTGTGCCACACCCTGTGCTAGGGATTAGAGATTCTAATTGCTTTCATCTATGAAAGGGGATCTTTATGAAGAGCTTCCTGTAAAATGCATGTCAGCCAGTCCACTGTAATACAATCTCAAAGAGTTGAAAGATGTCCTTAGAGATTGTCTTGCCCAAGGTTACACAGCCATTCTGTGAAAGAGGTGGGCCTGAATTCAGATCTTTCTAACTTGCAGGGAAATATTCTATCAAGTACATCATATTCCTTCTCTTAAAGGATGATATATGTACATAAATAACTCCAAAATGACTCAGGATAAATGCATAAAGAAGGATGCAGACTGATAGGTATTTTGTAAACAACAGGTATCATCTAAATATGAGCTTATCTATTATTTGTATTATCTCCTTTGAGATTCACACCATTCCTGTGAACAGGTTGAAAGATAAGAGAAGTGAGGAGAGAGTAAGGGAGCATGGAACTGCTCTCAATGACTGTGACTCTGGTTGTGATTGAAATATGTTTCACCAGCAATAAATATGTTTCAGAGCACTAAAAGCCATTGTTGGTAATCACTAAAAATATGTGGAGAACAGGATGGGAGAGAGGCAAATATCACAATTTTCAAAAGGGAAAATAGTAATTTGTTCTGGCTATATTCTGATTCCTAGCAAAAATTTTAGAACATATTACTAAAGGAATGATTTGTGCCTGCTTTGAAAGAGAAATTCTAATTATTGCAAACTATGTTCATCAAGAACAGTTATGCTAAACTAACCTTATTTTCCTTTCTAGCACTTAATCGACTGGTAAGAGTGGTGTTTGCATGAATTTATATTAATATATTCTATTTGGAAACAGTATGATACAGTGAAGAAAGTATTGATTCTGAAGTCAAAAAAACCTGAGTTCAATTCTCGCCCTAAAAGTTTATCCAATCTGCACCTTACTTTCTTCCTCTCTTAAGATGAAGGATTGCATTAGAAGGCCTCTAATGTCCCTTTCTGCTCTATATCTTTAATTCAAACTCTTAAAAAAATAGTGTTCCTGAAATTCAACAAAGTATTTGACAGAGACTCTTGTAGTATTTTAATAAATAAAATGGAAGACTATGGGTTGTATAATAGAATAGTTAAGTGGGTTTTTAACATTCAATGAACTACCAGACCCAAAGAATATGATTTATTTGTTGAAGTCAACCTAGAGGGATCTTTAGTATAAGGCAAACCTTAATAATAAGGATTATCCAGGAAAGGACTGAGTTACTTTGGGAAGAAGCAGGATCCCTATTACTGGAAAACTTTAAGCAAAGCCTAGATGATCATCTATCAGGATATATTATATATGGCTCAGGTGTAGTATGGGCAAGGTGATCTTGAGTCTGAGGCCTATATATTTATTATACAAAAATCATAAAAAGATCATCCTTTTAAAACCCAGTTTTGGAATATTACTTTGTCCTTAGAAAAATGTAAATGCTGCAACATTACATGTCAACAAGACTCTCAAGTTAGTTATCTCTTTCTAGAATAGAAAGTTATCGTTTTATAGCATGTAGATTTTACAGAACCAGCTGTCTTCATGTGACTGATGACATAAATAAGTGAAATTTTCAAATTTTCTGATTCTTGCTGAAGTGTTTGTCTTCAAGTTTCCAATTACCTATGAAAAGTATAAGACCCAGATTGACCACTATCTTGGCTTTGGAAGAAAAACTCCCTGGCATTGCAAAGAAAGAGGTAGAATAACACCTTAGAAATGGAAAATCTAACAATTCCTAAATTACCATATAGTACTTACAACAATTGTTGTTTGTACCTCTGAAAGAATACGATAATTGTTAGATTGAACCTACATTTTAATTATTTAAAATTTTTTTTCACCTTTTGATTCCACAAAAATGAGACTCTGAAAACCTTGCTTAGTCATACAGCCAGTTCTAACCATACAATTCTAAGTCAAGTTGGCCTTGCAAATATGCTATCCTTCATTCACCTAAATTAAGCTTGAAAGTTCATATTGTGATATTCCATTTTATAGGAACTGCCAATAATTCAAAGCAAATAATTCTGTATGCATATATAATTTCTAAGAGCAATCAAACCAGTCTGTTTGCTTAGAAATTTTCCCAAGAATTGATTGGCAGCATGAGAATACACTTTGTCCAAATGCTTCATTTTTTTCATAGGGAAAATAAAAAAAATAATGGATGTAATCACATTCTAGAGGCAACAAAAGAAGATCTACATTGCTGGGAACAGAGATCCTTGCATAAGTTGAAATCTACCACTAATGCCCTACATACTTAGCTGTAGAGCATTTAACAGAACTTTTCATCCAACTTCTTCATTTTACAGATGAAGAAATGAGATTTATAGATTTTAAGGCTTTCTCATGATCTTAATGTCACATAAAAGTGGAACTTCCTACAGGATTGTGAAATTTTCAAACTGAAGTCAAATTCTAGGTTTTTTTTCCCTCTTTTTTTGGTTTGTTTGTTTTAAACAATCAGAATCAAGTGACTTGCTCAAGGTACAGAGCTAGCAAGTATCTCAAGTCACATTTGAACTCAAGTCCTCCTCTAGCCATTGTGCCACCTAGTTTTCTCCAAATGATTTTCAATCAAAGATGATGGAGAAGAGATTCTTTGATTGAATTAAAAACTGAATGGAAAAATTATTTGATTTGAAGTCAGAGAAACTGAATTTGAGTCCTGGTCTGCTGTTTGCTATCTGAGTAACCTTAGCTCCTCTCAGTTTCTAAATCTATAAAATGAAGGGGCTGGTTTAGATGGTCTCTGAGGTCTATTCCAACAATGGTTCTATGATCATATGAACTCTAATATCCTTTTATTTACTGATTCTATGATTCTAAATGGAAGAGAGTGGTTTAAATAACAGCAGAGAATTGGTACAGTGAGAAGATAGGTTGAGCAAAAGTATAAGCAGAATGTTAAGATCCAGGGCAGGGAACAGTAATGGAAATTGGAAGAGGGAGAAGTGGTAACAATAAATTGGAGAGGCTCAGATTAGAGTGGATTAATAACTATGCTCATGGAACTGAAACCAAAAAAAGGGGCTTTTCTGGGTTCCTTTGTGGAAACCATGACTTTGCATTTAGCCACATCTAATTTGTTCTTGTTGAGAAAAGAAGGCTTCTGTGTGATCTACTGTGACATTTTTCAAATTATGATTCTTTTCCTACATCCTTCATCAATTCATAGTCTTTCAAAGTAATCTATAACCCTTTCGTACTTTTTTAGATAAGAGAAATGTATCTCAGTCACTCAGCATGGTCCAGAATCACACATGTTATAGCTAAATGGAGATCAATTATATTGTCTTTGATCTTCTTCATCTGGTAAGAATTTTGTATGAGCAGGCTGGTAGATATTTTCCTGAGTAGTTGAGTATTGAGGATTCTACAAAAAGAAAGAGGAAATTGGAAGACAAACTCAGCCATACATCTTTTCCTATTCATTTTATAAACTATTTAAATAGTAAGTACTCTGACAGGAGAGAATTAAATCTATAATAAATGCAATAAAATTGCATATTACTTTCCTAATTGAGAACTATAAATATTTTAAATAATAAAACCATGAAAAAAATTTCTCTTTTAATGCTCTGGAATATCTTAAATTTGTTAAGGCAAAAAAAGATTCATAGATGATTGAATTTGGAAGCTTCCCCACCCCCTTCCTCCCCCCCCCCCCATGCTCAGATTTTCATTCCTATTGGTTTTCAAAAGCTTTGGTGCAGCAAAGGGGAAAGGAAATGGTAAAATATTCTATGCGGTGAGGGAAAATATGGAGTAGAGATATAGAGAAAAAATATGTTAAGAGTAGGAAGGATGGGCAGCTAGGTGGTGTGGTGGATAGAGCCGACCTCTATCTGACCTCTGACACTCAAGAATTGCCTAGTTGTATGACCTTGGGCAAGACACTTAACCCCATTGCCTTGCAAAAATTAAGAAAAACAACCAAAAAAAAAAGTAGGAAGATGTGGAAAAAGAGAAGAAAGAGAGCAAGAAATTTCTTGATCATCATTTCATCCTGCCCACATTTATTTAGAAAGATAATTGCTATTTGTAGTATCTGTAGGACTAAATAAGGCTTTATCCAGCCTCACAAACTTAATAATTACCTAGCTGTGTGACCTTGGGCAAGTCATTTAACCCCATTGCCTTGCAAAAACTGAAAAAAAAAAGAGAGATATTAGTGCTTGAAAATGTGGTTTAGATCAGCCTTAGATGACAGCGATTTGGGGCATTGTTGAATCAAATCAAGAAAATAAGATAAAGGAATTGCCCTTTGTAAAGGAAATGTTTTTTTCCCACATCTCTCACAGTAGAAACAGTTTCAAGGCAGGGCAATTGAAAACAATTTCTGTTCAAATTGAGGGTAGGGTGGAATATCTGGAACCCTACTGAGGTTACTTGTTATTGGTATACTGTGGCAGGATTAGTGGATATAGTAAATGGGCCTATAGGTGTAACCTGATAAAAGAAAATGAATTCAATAACTTCACTAATGGGATGGTGAAATGTCACAATATCTCAAATCTGAAGGCTCTCTTTGAGTGGAGACTTGGTAATCTGCTTATATAGCTAGGAAACACTGAGCCGAGGGCATGGGTTCTGTAACCAGCTTATTCTTTACCTTCCATCAAGACTTGCCCCAATTTCATCTTGGGGGAAAGTCTGACTTTTTGAAGGGAGAGTGGTTTCTCCAGATCTATTTACTGGGTCTTTATGGTTGCCAGAAGAAAATTAATAATTACAGTAATATTACCACTAGTCTAGGGTTTCCATTAGGAAACAGGGAAAGTTAAAAAGACACCACTATATACAAACATGACTCAGATTCGTTTATTCCAACAGAGACAATATAGACATATATAAGATCCTTTTATTCCAACATAGAGACTATAACTATAGAGATCAAAACCTACATTAGAGATGATTAGACCTAATTCAATAACCTAATATAAGCCTTCTGGTAGTATGAGAGGCCAAAACTTAAATCAAATTAAATGTCCAAACATGATCTTCTATTGGTCTCTCTTATATGATGATCCTTGCCCTTATTGCCTGTCTGCATTTAATATGCTCTTGTAACCATTACCTTGGAATCTACTGCTTTTGATTTCCATTCCTTCTCTCTGTTGCCTAGGTGATGGAGGAAGTTGCCATTTGCCTTTTGACATCACACAATGCTTTTGTAAAGGAAAGGTACAATGGAGGGAGAAAGCCCCATTCCAGACTTCAAACTCCTTAGGTGCTCTCTGCTTGGTGGGGGTTCTTTAGATAGCCAAGACCCATCCTTATGCTTCAAAGCTAGCCAAAAGAAAACTGAAGTGCAAGTTACTCCCTTAGTATGTCCACAAACTTCTGTTTCAACAGCCAACCAACAGAATTTTAGTCTTCACAGTACAAAATTAAAAGTTATCACAGACAGTAGGAAGAAGTCAGATGGTTTTTTCCTTTGAAGAAATGATTGGCAGATGCCCATGCCTCCTTGAATGAGGAAATCCATCCATTTGACTAAGCTACTGCCCAAACGTATCCTAAAAGAGGCACCACTGGGTCATTACACTTAATTTGCAAGGGCGTAGAAGAGATGACAGAACATGGAAGGCTATTCATTTATCTGATTTGACCTGCCCCTGTTATTCTAAAACTGAAATATGCTGGAATGGAGAACTTACATAATCAAGTTTTTTTTTTCTTTTTAAAATCTTGTCCCCAATGATGATACTATTCATTTCTTTAGTTCTTTGTCAGGCATTCGGCAATTTTAATTATGACCATTCCATACACATCCTTTCATTTTAGTCAAGGTAGAGTGGGAATGGGCTATATATATATATATACAGACATAGTAGGGCATACACTGCCAGCTATTTCCCAAGCCTATTGAAAGCCTCTGCACAGCTTTGAAGCCAGGAACATCTAAGTTCAAATTTCACTTTTGTTATATACTGTTTCTGTGACCCTGGACAAATCACTTAACCTATCATTGAGGAGTTTCCTAGACCAATGAATTCACATAGTCCTGTTCCTATCCCTTATTTAAAGTCTGTAGGAAGTAGCCATTGGTCCTGGAAAACATTTAGGAAGAAAGGAAAGAAGAGGAAGGAAGGGAGGAGGGAGGGAGGGAAGGAAGGAAGGAAGGAGGAAGGGGAGGAGGGAAGAGAAGGAAGGGAAGAGGGAAGGGAGGAGAGGAGGAAGGCAGGAAGGAAGGAAGGAAAGAAAGATGAGGAAAACCATTTGTCTTGAAGACTTAGAGTTTCTTGAGAAAGGGTAGAGGGAGAAGTTAATAATTCTGCATTGTGGAGAGATGTTTATTTGAAGGAACTTGAAGAGATGACTGAATGAAGACAAGGTACAGTGAGTCTATACAAGATAGGAAATGAGAAAGTGTGACAGTGAAACTTGAGGATCCCTGGTTGATCATGAATCCTTGATCTGAGTAGAAGGCATTGAGGTTAAAGCAGTGGCCTGGACTTTGGTAATTCTACAGCATAACTATTAGTGGAGGGGGCAAAAGGGGAGGTGCTTGACCAGATTTGGTCTTGTAACATATAGTATAGGAACTTGGTGTTTCCTGAGCACCCAGGTAAGTCAGTTTAATCTTGAAAGGGTCTACTTGAGCTGTCTCTGCCTGGTGCTGATTCATCTGTTTTTTTTTTTTTTATTCTTCACATTTTGGTACTCAAGTCAGATAAATATCTCTTTAACTTCTGCCATTTCAGGCACTATGATAAGCACTGGAGGTACACAGAATGACAAAAGTAGTCCCTCCTTTCAAGGAGGACACAGTTGAACGAGGGAGACAATTTACAAACTACAAAATACAATAAATAAACATGCAGAATAAATTGAAGATAATCACAGAGAGAAAGCCATAGCATGAAGGTCTCATGGGAAAGACTTCTTTAAGAAGCTGAGACTTGAAGGTAGATAGGGGAAAACAGGAGGTGGCAATGAGTAGGGAAAGATTTCCAGGCATGGTATGACAATCAATGGAAATGCCAGGGTCAGGAGATGGAGTATGGAGTGCCTTGTGGGAGGATTGGCAAGGAGGTCAGTATCACTGGATTTTGGTAAAATAGAGGGGATCAAGGTGCAGTAAGACTGGAAAGGTAGGGGTAGGTGGGAGTGGTCTAGTGGACCCTTCCAATTTACTTCCATGTTTTTCTCAATTTAGCTGCTACATCCTATCCCACTCCTTGATTCAACCCTAATTAAACTGCCTTATTTCCTCCAATGTCCATCCCTTCCCTGTTTCCTTCAGAAGTCATTCATTGTTAGCAGCTTTTCCATCATTCTGGTCTTTTTCTCATATGCTTTATTCATTTCTTTGAATGAATTTCCTTGAGTGTTGCACTTTTCTTGTAGCCTTCTTTAATGCTGGGCCTTTCCCATTGATTTAGTCTTCCAGGTATGCTTGCCGTATATCTCACACTGTTCATACCTGTCATCTTCATTCAAATCTGTTCAGTCAAAATCAACAAATATTTATTAAACAATTACTATTTTCCTTGCCCTTGTTGCCCTCACAAGTCTATACTGTGTCTTTCATTACTCAAACAACTTATAGAAAGTTTAGTTTATTCTCCCTTGTTCCACTTCTTCACTGTTCATTCTTTGCCTTGCATGTTACTTCTCTACAACTAAATACTAAATATTTAAAACTAAACACTAAAACAATAATATTCAAAGTTGTCAATGGGGGCAGCTAGGTGGCGCAGTGGATAAAGCACCGGCCCTGGAGTCAGGAGTACCTGGGTTCAAATCCAACCTCAGAAACTTAATAATCGCCTAGCTGTGTGGCCTTGGGCAAGCCACTTAACCCCATTTGCCTTGCAAAAACCTAAAAAAAAAAAGTTATCAATGAATTCTGGTTATTTGGTGCAACTGTTTATTTTTTACTTTAACCCTCCTAGAGCTATCTTAGCATAATGCATGGTGGGCCACTCACTTTCTTGATACCTTCTCATTTCCTGACTTTGGGGACATAGTCCTTTCTTGGTTCTCCTCTTACGTCTGTCTTTATTTTTTTAGTTAGAATTTCATCCTTCTCTTTTCCCTTAAATAAAAATTTTTAAAGTGTATTTTTTTTTGCAAGGCAAGTGGGGTTAAGTGGCTTGCCCAAGGCCACACAGCTAGGTGATTATTAAGTGTCTGAGATGGGATTTGAACCCAGGTACTCCTGACTTCAGGGCCGGTGCTTTATCCACTGCGCCACCTAGCCCCACCTAAAAGTATATTTCAATATTTTGTTGGGAAACAAGAGAAATTTGTCTTTTCTAGCTTCAGTTTCTTCTTTGGTTGCTTCAGTTACTGTTTTGATTCTGATATCAACCCACACTTCACATGTATAGAACTGAATTTTTCTACCCTAACAATTTTCCCATATTTGTAATTTTTTCTTTTCTGATAAATTAGTAGTCACCCATCTTCTTTGTCACTGAAAATTTTACCTTTGGAGTCATCATGCATCCTCTCCTGTCTTTTATTCCATATATATACAGTCAATTTACATGTCCTATTGTTTCCATGATGATAAAATCTTTTACTTCCTGTCCATCTTCTACCCTTTCTTCTTTTTGGAGATTTTTTTCTTATTTGGATTATTTTAAAATCTGCCTACTATTCTTCCTGCATCCAGGCTATATCACTGCTTATTATGAAATCTGTCTTGACATCACATTGGCTGCCGAATAAAATACAAATTGCTAATTATGACATTCTAGGTCTTCCACAGTCTGCCAGTCTGTACAAGCTCATGTACAAGTCCTTCCATTTCAGAAAAAAATAGTCTATTCTTTAGCCTGCTTTATTTTCTTTTACTACCCTTTTCCTATTTCTCTTATTTTGTTCATACCAAAGCAAATCATCACTCTGTGACTAACATGCACTTTCTAGAAATTTTCCCATCTCCTATTTGTGACTAGACCCACAACCTGCTCCATGAAAGCTTTTCTATCCTTCCCTTACCTCCCCCTATCTTGTGACACTGTTATTTTCACTTTTTCCCTCAGATTTCTCATGGCATTTCTTATGTATTTCTCTTAATCATTTTTTTTAGTTTTTTTTCTCTTCATCATTTTATCTCTTCATATACTACTAATTTTTCATCTCCTTGGGAGTAGGATTTATGATATATTTATTTTTGTATCCCCAAACATATATATATATATGTATATATATATAGAGAGAGAGTCTTTAAATAATATTCATTAATTGAACTGAAGTATAAGACAAAGATGACTTGTGTCTTCAAGTAGCTCAAAATCTATTTGTTAACACAGGGTATAAATACATGAAAAATGAAATAAAAATATAAGAATAGCATAAGAAAGATGTCAAATAAAATGCCTCCAACTGAATAGCATAGAGAATTAATGAGTTCAGGAAGAACTGAAATGATTTCTTATAAAGGAGGAGAGGTAACCTCAATATATTTGCTAGGAAGAGAAAAGGGAATAAAGGATTTTAGATTTTTGGGGAAGAAAGATCAAAGTCATGAAAGATAAAATATACATGTTCTTAGAATGGAGTCATGAAAGATAAAACATACATGTTCTTAGAATGGAGTGTATAGGCAAGAAGGTTGTATTGGGAAGATAGATCTGGATTATATACAGAGGCCTTTAGGACTTTATCCTCCAAACAAACAAATC
The DNA here is from genome assembly GCF_037893015.1 of Macrotis lagotis. Classification (NCBI taxonomy): domain Eukaryota; kingdom Metazoa; phylum Chordata; class Mammalia; order Peramelemorphia; family Peramelidae; genus Macrotis; species Macrotis lagotis. The sequence continues at coordinate 175,026,570 of NC_133658.1, read as the reverse complement.
CCCCCTTCCTCCCCCCCCCAAAAAACCTAATGGTAGTCAATATAAACAGAGAATAAAGAGACTTGCCAAATTTCACACTTCAGAATTCCATTTTCAGGCTCTCTTCCCCTTCCCCCATCAAGGTAGAGTCTATCCATTTAATTGTACTCTAGGGTCTGGATTACACCCCAGCTGTGTTACTGCAGGTGTGACCTAAATGACTCTAAAAGAAGCTTTAATGGCTGGGAAAATGTTATTTTTAAGGATGCAAAACATTGAGAATAATTGTAATTGAGCAAGAGCTTTTTTGTATGAAGAGATTGGGGATAATTGTGCTGAGTCTGCCTTCAGAAAAAGGGGGGATTTAAGTTTTTCTCATTCTCTTTCCCCCAAAGAGTTTTATACAACTAACACCAGACAAGTTAGGTGGCATAATGGTGAGATAGTAGACTCTGAGGAGGCCAAGATATCACCCTGGCACATGAATGCACTTTTAATTTTGTTGATATTTTTTACATTTACACAGATCTACTGTACATGCATAGGTCTGTTAAATCAGAGATTTAGGGTAGTGCCTTTGATGACAATAGGAAAGTAAAAACCAGAAATCTCAGAGGACTATTTTGTATGACTTCTCCATCTCAATCAAAATCAAAGCCTTTAAATTCATGGCAAATTGAACAAAGAGCCTTGGAATCAGGAGATCTGGACTTTGGTCCCATTGCTGCTATGAACTAGCTGTGTAACTTCAGCTAATTCACTTAACATCTCCAAATCTAACTTTAACATCTGGAAAATGAGTGGGTTGGATGAGATGATCTCTAAGGTCCAGTTTAGCTCTAAAGTTCTATAATTTTATGAAATGGATCATTTTCCTCTGGGAATAGTATTGCAATAAATAATAGAAGTCTTGAAAAATACTCAACATCCCCTGTAAGAGGTAAGAAAATACAATTTGGTATATTATGCCCTTGCATCAAAGGTAACTTAATAACAGTAATGAAGTCACAGAACAAACCATCATATTTCTTTATGCTTCATGAAAAAATGTCACGCATGTGGCCCTTCCATTGGAACAGATGTGAGTTTTCATCTAAAAAAGGCAATTTGAGAAGCAAATCCTCTAGGACCCTGAGGCCTCATGGAACCCTGGTGTTGGCTTATTATGAGATTTTGTTGGCCAGTTGCTGATTATACTTCCTCCCCTCCCCCACAAAAAACACACACACATATACACCCCCCCCCAACAATCTGCACTTCTTTGTGTGAGAAGAGAATGGATTTTCTTAAACAAATTAATTAGCCTGGAGAAAGTTCAAAGGAATACTACTAAGATAGTGAAGTGCATCAAGTTTATGCCAGATGAGGATCAGTTGAAGGAAATGGGAATGTTTAGCTTGGAGAAGAGAAGATTGAGGAGTAACATGACAGCTGTCGTGAGGTATTTGAAAGGCTCTCTTGTGAAAGCAGGATTAGATTTGTTCAGTTTGGCACCAGATGAAAGAATCAATAATAATGAGTAAAAGTGTCAAAGAGAATAATTTAGGCTTGACAAAAGCTAAAGCTTCCTACCAATTAAAACTATGCAAAAATAGAAAGAGTTCCCTCAAGAAGTAGTGGTATTATCTCCACTTGGGGTCTTTGAACAAGGACTGGATGACCCTTTATAAAGTAAATTATAGAAGAGTGTCTTATTAAGGTTTGGATTGGATTTGCTCAACTAGATTACCTCTCCATTCAATATATTCCAAGGAAGTTCCTTTTACCTCCCAGACCAAATATAAAATTCTCTTTAAAGACTTTTGTTACTTTGTCTTTTCTTACCTTCCTAGTCTTCTTGAACCTTATATTCCACATTTTTAGTAATCCCATGACATTAGCCTATAGCTGTTGCTCCCACAGTGACTCTCTTAGTGTCTGAAGGGAGAATGGTAAAACTGTTTTGATTTATTTACTGCTTCTAGGTATCCTGCCAGGAAATGGTTAACCATCTAATGGTGCCTTGTGGTACCATCTTGCACTGCAAACATAGGCCTGCAGGAATAAATGGAAAAATGGAACATGATGAAAGCAGAGTGGAGCAAGGAGTGATTTCATTAACTCCAAAGTAGGCTCTGTGGTTCTCAACAGTATAGGGGAATAATGATTCTGGAAGTATGTGGGGAAGTATGTGGAGTAGGGCTTCCTAGAAACTCTGCATTTACCATAAACTAGCCCACATGTTTCATTAAATGAATTAATTTTTTAAATTAAATTAGTTTTTAAATTTTAAAAAAATTATTAAGTAAATACTTTGTGGCAAACAAACAGAAAAAAGAAGATAGCCCTTACTCTTACTTTAATTTGAAAAGATAACTCATGTAAGAGTGTTCAGTTCTCTTGTGGATAGAAAGATTAAGAGGTACTTAAGGTGTAGCTCCAGAGCAATTAGCAAGGCTCCTGAGCCCTTAAGATGCATAGGGATGTCTATGCTAAGGGAATAAACCATCACTACTGAAAAGGAGGAAATGGGTCTGAGGGTCAGAGTGGAAAGGAAAATCTCCTTTCAGAAGGGTTGAGAGGTTGGGGGGGAGGGGTCACCTGGGGAGAATAGGTGCTGACATGAAGATAAGGATAAGGATAGACTTTGGGATGGAGAAGGGAGAGAGAGAGAGAGAGAGAGAGAGAGAGAGAGAGAGAGAGAGAGAGAGAGAGAGAGAGAGAGAGAGAGAGAGAGATCCTCCTTGGTGCCAGTTTCAGTTGAGACCTTTGGGCACTTTCCAAGAGGTCTATAGGAAGGGGAAATTAGAGATGATGGATATTATGAAAGCAGGTACTTATCTACTGCCATCTGGATGATGGCATTAATAGCTATCTATCCCTCCTCCTAACTTTACTTGATCCTATATGATAATTGATATGGATATGACAACATCATCATTGTACTATGCAGTGTTATTGGGATAAATGTTTTGTTAAGTTATTTGTTTTCCCTCTCCCTTAACCCTCTCCCACATAAAATCTGTTTATGATTTTCAGTCAGTTAATATTTATTTATTGCCTACTGTGTGTCAGTCAATGTCAGGCAAAAGACCATCTCTTTCCTCAAGGATCTCACAATCTAATGGAGGAAGACAACATAAAACTTAAAAGCAAGGGGGGTGCTGCGGGGTGGGGGTAAATACCATTGAGGCGCGTGAAGAATTGCAGAAGAGTGCAGCCAGGTGGGAAATTAAGAGATGGTTAGCCAGGGTACCCTCATTAGGTTGGAGGATCTAGGAGGAGCTCTCTGCTATCTACTCTTTCCAATTAAAAGAAGAGAGCACCATAGGGTCAGGGGTATTGAATTCCAGAGTTGATGTGATCTTGCAGATTCTTGGGGCCAAAATGATGTCCAAAGACATGCTGTGGATGATAAAATTGGTTTTTATAACTTCTACTTAAAGTTCTATTATTTTTATATCCATAATATGTAGCATCAGCATCATAGATTTAGAGGTAGAAGTGGCCTTAGAGACCACCTAGTCCAATTAATTGTTCTTGTTTTTGCTGCCTTTTCTCTATTCCCCTTACCATCCACAAAGTCAAGTCCTCATTGACTTGTTTTACTGCAAATCTCTTCATGAATCTTTTCTTGGTTAATTTTCCTCTTTCTAACTCATCTTTCATGTGCCAAATTAATCTTCTTGATTCACAGATCTGGTTGTTCTTCCCATGAAAGGATTTTAGCTTTTGTGCTCAAAAGGAACTGAGAGGATTTCTATTCCCACTGATTCATTTCATAAATAAGGAAATTGAAGCCAATTAATTTAGTGAGGTTCTCAGTCACACAACCCTGGGAGATTTTATTTCACTCAATGCTCTTTGCATTGTACCTCATAAAATGGTCCCTTTATACCTACAGAAAAAAGTTCAAACATTTTCCCCTATAATTGAAGGCCTTCCATGGCCTGCTTTGGCATAAACTTTTCAACCATAATTTATATTATTTTTCTCCATATCATATAAGATTCACTTACTCTCACCTCCTACATATCTATCATTCACATACCTCTGTGCTTATTTTTGTTGTTGTTGCATCAATTTTTCAATCATATATGACTATGACCATATTTGGTGCATTTTTGACAGAGATAATGGAATGATTTGCCTTTCTTCTCAAAATCATTTTCCAGATAAGAAACAGAGACAACCAAATTTAAGTAGCATGCCTAGGTTCACATAGCTAGTATGTGTCCAAGGTTAAATTTGAGTTCATGAAAATGAGTCTGCTAGACTCTAGGCCAAAACTCTAATCACTGAATTATTTATTTGCCCACTTTTTTCTCTATACCTTATCGTTAAGTATAGATAGATTTGGAATGAAAGACAGTTCAGTTATATGGATTTAGGACTAGGTGTAGAACCATTTTCAAATTTGAAATTTCAAAATTTCAAACCCACTTTCAAAAAGTAATATGAATGAATTGACATCTACCAGGAGATAGATGGATAGATAGATAGATAGATAGATAGATAGATAGATAGATAGGTAGGTAGATATAGATATAGCTATAACTTATTTAATGATCAAGGACTTTTGCCTTTGGTTCTGATTCATTTCACTGTTTTATAGGTGACATGAATAAAGTCATAAATGGAGATATTGTCAGATCTATAGATATCTTATTGCTGACACATTAGACAATTGTAATTGATGGAATTTATTAGGTATAAGTGAAAGCAGAAAATAAATCTTGAAAAGCTTGGGATAAGAGCAACTAAAATGTCCAAATCACTGATAGATGGCACTGGCAAGAGAACAACAAATAGACAAAAGTTGGGCATGTTCATTAGCATTTCCATAGCAATCTATTTTAATCATACATAACAGTATAACATCTCATTTGAGCTCCAAATCCTGAGACATTGATGTGCTTGATAGCAAGGAAGAAAAGAAGAAAGGAACAAATGAAGGGAGAAAAAAAAGGAAGGAAAAAAAGAAAGGAAAAATGGAAAATCTATGAATGAATGGAAACAAGCATCATAAAATTCCTACCATGTTTTAGCCACTATGTTAAGTGCTTTAGCAATTTTATCTCATTTGAATCTCATAAAATGGTAGATGCTATTAATACCATCACTTTATAGATATGGTACAGAAATTTAATGGTATGGATGTTAAATATCCTGGTTCATACAGCTAATAAGTATCTGTGGCTGAATTTGAATTCATGACTTTTTGAATCCTGGCCCAGTGCTAGAGGACGAGATGTGCTTGCTTTACGAGGAAATAGAAATGACACTTTTAAAAGATGATGTAAAAGAAAGCAGTGGAACCAACTAAATGGTAGAGTAGGAAAAATAATTAGATTTTAGCAAAGTATTTTAATAGTCTCTCTTGCATTGAAGAAAAGATGGATAGTTGTAGACAAGAAAATAATAAAATTTGGAATCTGACCTTTTTAAATGAATGGATTTAAAAAGTAGATATGAATGGTTTGTTGATAACTTGGAAGAATATCTACAGTAGTTCTTTCATATATCTGTGCTTATCTCTGGGATGCTTAATATTGGGGTCAACTTCTTAAATAAAGGCACAGATTGTATGTTTATCGAATTTTCAGTTGCACCAAAACTAGGAAGAATAGCTAACAACCTGAGAGAGAGTAAGGATTCTAAAGAACTTGATGGCCTTGGACTGAATCTAATTAAATCTAATAAGACAAAAATGTGAAGTATATCACTTAAATTAAAAAAATCTAAATCACGAATACAAGGGAGAAGTAAATTTCTGGGATTACAGTAGCCTGCAAGTTCAATATGAAGTAGCAGTGTGACATAGTTGCAAATGAAAATATATACTATTATAAGAAAGGAAATGCTTCCAGCTTTAAGGACTTGCTAGTTACTCTGCACTCTGCCTTGCTAAGGTAACATTTAGACTATTGGGTTTGATTGTGTAAGTCAAAAAGCATATCCAGAGGTCAACAAGGATGGCAATGAACCTTGAATCTACCCTATATAAGGACTGAGTGAAGGAAATGGGGCAGTATTGACTAAACAAGAAAAGACTCATGGGGAACTCAGGGAGCCACCTTCAAATATTAGTAGAATAGTTTTGTAGAAGCATCATATGTGTTCTGTTTGACCCTAGAGGGCAATACCAGGTATAATGGTCAAAGTTTCCAAGAGGAAGATTTAAGTTTGATGTCAGGAGAACAATCTGGCAATAAGAGTTGAGGCAAAGATGAAAAGGTGTGTTGGGAGGTTTCTCCTCCTTAAAGGTCTTCGGTTAGAAGCTAGATGACCACCTGTCAGGTATGTTTTAATTGAGATTCCTTTGTAGTATAATTACATCATGAGTCTACTGAGGTCCCTTACTGCTTTAAATTCTATAATTCTATATCATGGAAGAAATCAATCCTGGAGGTTGACACAGTCTTGAAAGCACTAATCAGTTTTTTTTAGATATATCAGGAAAATATAATGAAAGAATTAAAAACAAGTTACAGATAATATAACTATCTAGCAAAGCTTATTGAGAGAAATGAGCAGTATCTCTAAACTTTCATCCTTATAAATTGATTCCGAGAATAGCTTACTTATATAGAAAGCATACTCTTGATGAATATTCTCATATTCTTGAGAAGCAAACTGCTAGGTTGTAACAAATTGTTTTTTTTTTAAAAATCAGATTATACCTTTCTAGCCACAAAATTAATTCAAATGTTCAGAGAATAAAGGATATTACTGTTTATTTTTTATTAAAGAAAAATGAATTTTACTTGATAAAATCATTAAAATGTTTTAATACACTAAGTATTTTTTTTTAGGTTTTTGCAAGGCAATGGGGTTAAGTGGCTTGTCCAAGGCCACACAGCTAGGTAATTATTAAGTGTCTGAGACTGGATTTGAACTCAGGTACTCCTGACTCCAGGCCTGATGCTCTATCTGCTGTGCCACCTAGCTGCCCCCCACTAAGAACTTTTTTTTAAATTTATTTTTTATTCTCATTTTGTACAAATGTTTTTCTTTACATTAATAAAATATAGTTGTTTACAAGTAAACAAAATGCCTCTCCCCCCATGAATATAGATAGACTTGCTTGGGCAAAAAAGTAAAGGGGGGAGAAAAAAATTAAAATTAAAAGAAATAATAGTAATAATTGTAGCTATGGCCAGGTGGCGCAATGGATGAAGCACCAGCCCTGGAGCCACTAGCACCCGAGTCCATATCAAGCCTCGTAAACCCAATAATCACCCAGCCATGTGACATGCAAGCCACCCGATCCCCACTGCCCTGCAAAAACCAAAAAGAAGAAAAAAAAAAGACCCAAAATAAAATAAAATAGTAATAATAGTAGGGGTGGCTGGGTGGTAGACAGAGCATTGGCCCTTGAGCCAGGAGCACCTGGGTCCGAATCCAGCCCCAGACACCCAATGATCACCCTGCTATGTGGCCCCAGGCAGGCCACCCAGCCCCACTTGCCCTGCGCCCTCCCCCAAATAATAATAACAAAAAATGTGTTTCAGTCTTTGTTCCAACACCATCAACTCTGTTGTGAGTGGATCACATTCTTTATGATAAGTCCATCACAAAAGTTACTTCCATATTTTTCCAACGTTGCCATTGCTGATCGCAACTCCCTCCTTTCTTATTTCTCCACTACCATGTACTATATTTTCTCTCTCCTTTCACTCTGACTCTGCTGTAGGGTTGCTGAGTGGCGCAGCAGACAGATCCCTGGTCCTGGGGCCAAGAAGCCCTGAGCCCCCACACCACCCCTTAGGCCCAGAATCCACCTGGCCCTATGGTCCTGGGCAGGCCATCCAATCCCAGCCCCTTGCAAGAAGTAAAAAAAGAAAATGTGTTATATCTGACCACTGTCCCCCCATGGTCCATCCTCTCCTCCTTTATTCACATCCCCACCCCTTCCCCCTGCTCCCCCCTCCTTCTTACTCCAGATGTCTATACCCCATTGAGTATATTTGCTGTTTCCTCTCCTAGCCATCTCTGATGAGAGCAAAGGTTCCCTCATTCCCCCTTGCCTCCCCCCTTCCATATCATTGAAATAGCTCATTGTAATAAAAAAAAATCTTATGTGAAATAGCTTGGACTATTCCCCCTCTCCTTTTTCTTTCTCCCATTCCATTTCCCTTTTTTTCTTATTGACTCCATTTTTACACCATATTTTATCTTCGACTTCAGCTTTCTCCTGTGCTTCAACTATAAAAGCTCTCTCTACCTGCTCTATTAACTGAGATGGTTCATATGAATATTATCAGTATCATTTTTCTATACATGCAGTTCATCCTCATTAAGTCCCTCATATTTCTCCCCCTCTCCTCCAATCTCCATGCTTCAACTGAGTCCTGTATCTGAAGATCAAACCTTCTGTTCAGCTCTGGCCATTCTAAAAGGAACCTTTGAAATTCCCCTGGTTCATTGAAAGTCCATCTTTTTCCCTGGAAGAGGACATTCAGCCTTGCTGGGTAGTTCATTCTTGGCTGCATTCTAAGCTCTTTTACCTTCCGGTATATTGTATTCCAAGCCCTAGGAGCTTCCAATGTAGTTGCTGCTAAGTCCTGTGTGATCCTGACTGCAGCTCCACGATATTTGAACTATGTCCTTCTGGCTGCTTGTAATATTTTCTCTTTGACTTGGGAGTTCTGGAACTTGGCTATAATATTCCTGGGGGTTGGTTTTTTGGGATCTCTTTCTCGGGGGATCGGTGGATTCTCTCCATTTCTATTTTGCCCTCTGCTTCTAGAATATCAGGGCAATTTTCCTGTAGTAATTCTTTGAAAATAATGTCAAGGCTCTTTTCCTGATCATGACTTTCAGGTATTCCAATAATTTTCAAATTATCTTTCCTAAGTCTGTTTTCCATATCAGTTGTTTTTTCAATGAGATATTTCACATTTTCTTCTAATTTTTCATCTTTTTTGGTTTTGAAGTATTGATTCCTGATTTCTGGTAAATTCATCAATCTCCCTGAATTCTATTCTTTGTCTGAAGGATTTATTCTCCTCAGAGAGTTTTCTTATCTCTTTTTCCATCTGGCCAATTTTGCTTTTTAAAGCATTCTTCTCCTCAATAACTTTTTGAACTGTTTTATCCATTTGACCTAAGCTGTTTTTTAGCATGCTATTTTCTTCAGCATTTTTTTGGATTTCCTTGACTAAGCTGCTGACTTCATTTTCATGTTTTTCCTGCATCTCTCTCCTTTCTTTTCCCAGTTTTTCCTCTAACTCCCTCATTTGATTTTCAAAGTCTTTTTTGAGCTCTATCATAGCCTGAGCCCAATTTCTGTTTATCTTGGAGTCTTTAGATGCAGGAGCTTGTGCTTCCTCATCTTCACACTGAGTATTTTGATCCTTCTTGGGCTCATTTGCAAAATATTTCTCAATGATCTTCCTCTTGTTTCTTCATTTTCCCAGCTTAAACCTGTTTTTTGGGGGTGCTTCCTGAGCTTTTGGGACACTCCTACAAGGGTCTCAGTGTGTGAGGTTCTGTCCTCCCTCCTCGACTGTGAATGACCATATGCGCCTCCCTCTGCCACAGGGCTGAGGTGGGGGGGCCGCTGCTGTTCTATGGGGTCGCCTAGACTGTGATCAGGATCTGAATGTGGTCAGAGCCCCAGAGTCCTGTTCCAGGGTCTGAGGACAGAGCTCAGCAGTCTCTCTCTTCACTCCCCTCCCTCAGCTCAATGGGCTCATGTCCTGGGGGCTCCTGCTTACCGGCTCCACCTGCTTCTGTTTCCCGGATCTGGGCTGCCAAAATACCAGGCTGCTGGCTGTGTGCCCTGAGGGCTGGGCTCCACGTGCTCAGCCTGGCAGAGGTCCCCTGCTTCTCCCCCACTCCGTGCCGGTGCTCCCTGGGGTGCAGCCCAGGAGACTCCCCCAGCGCCCTGGGGCTGCCTCCGGGAGGCTGAAGTGCTTTGGCTCTGGCAGGCCACCCCTCTGGCAGGCCACCCCTCTGGTGGGCCGCCCCTCCGCCCCGGGGAGCAGAGCCTTTCTGCTCTTTTCCAGGTTACCTTGAGTAGGAGAACTGCCTCACTGGGTCCCTTTGTGGGTTCTGTCTCTCAAAAGTTTAGTTAGAGTCCTTAGCTTATGAGTTTTTATCAGAGAGCTCCTAAGACTCAATCCCTTCATGTCACCATCTTGGCTCCACCCCCCACTAAGAACTTTTAATAAAGGAAAATTTATCTGTAAAAAAGTTACAAAGTAAGATGTAACCTTAATTTTTCTTTTCTAGCCAAAAAATCTCTCTTAAATAGCTTAGGATCTTACAGGTAGATGTAACTATACCATACATGTTTGCTTCTGTCATGGGTGATATCCTGCATAGAATCCAAATGGAAAGATTTCCTATAATATAGATAATAAGGTTCCCAAAGTACTTTTCTTCATGATAACATTGTTTCAATTGCATGAAACCTCAGAATATTTCAGGTTAACCTCATGATATTGATTCTTAGTCAAAAAAATAGAGTTAAGGACCAATCTAGGGAAAAAAAAGAAAAATGACTTCTCTAAGATTATGGCCAGGATAGCTACACAGTGCAGTATAGAGTGCCAGGCCTGGAGTTAGGAAGACTCATTTTCATGAGTTCAAATCTGACGTTTGCTGGCTGTGCAAACCTGGGCAAGCCCCTTATCTCTGTTTACCTCCGTTCCCTCATTTGGAGAAGGAAATGACAAACCACTCCAGTGCCTTTCCCAAGAAAGCCCCAAATAGGGTCACAAAGAATTGAAATGCCTGAATTATAAAAGATTATGATACACAAATGGAGTGTTAATACAAGAGTAAATATGTCTGAGTTATCCAATATAGATTTTTTAAAAGGGAATCCAGGAAGAGTGCAGAATGGATTACATTCAGGAAGTGATGGAATGCTTTAAATGAACACTAGCTGATCTTTGACATGAAAAGTCATTTTTGTCATCTCTGTTCTGGATATGCCATATTGGTTACAAATCTAAAATGCCACAATTTATTTTTAAAAATTGTATTTGACCCTAAGAGAAATAGGGAGACCTGGAGTGAGTATAAGCACACTATATTATTCTTCAACCATGATTTGTGGCAGGACTAGTATGAGATAATTTCTAGGAAAGGTGTGATACCATATAATGAGGAAAAGAAATCTTAGGGAAAGTTCAAGAACTGTATTGAGGTGTACAAATGTACCTACAAACTATTAAATGATTCATAGTGATTCCTCTAGTTTATTGATAATTTAAGATCCTTAAGGGAACATCTTTGGGAGACCTAGGAATGGATAACTTAAAATGAGAAGAAAAAGTTGAGATGGGAGCTGTACTGATTGAAGAAATATCCACATCAGTTCAATTTCAGAGATTATGAAATATCAAACATAGGTTAGTGGTTTTCAGATATAAATTCCACTAATATAATATCTCCTTTTACTCAACTCTAAAATGGAGAAAATAATAAAAAAAAAACTACTTCAAGGAGTTGCTGTGAAGTTCAAAAGAGAAAATATTTCTAAAGTACTTTGAAGCTCAAAGAGCTACATAACTGTTAGCTATTATTTCTGTTCATCTTGGGTTCTGTGTTGACTTTGTATTATAGGATAATCAATGACCAAGTGTATTATATCTGAGGAATGAAATTAGGATGGTGAGGGGACTAAAAATTCCTCCAACTCAAAATCACTTGAAATAAACAGGACTGACTTCAAAGAGGAATACAGAACTTAGAGAATACCTGCTAACTAACAGCTAGAATTTAGAAGAATAACTAGATTTCAAGTGGTTGATCCAAGAAGTCAAAGCTAGTACAAAGTACAAAGAGGTAGATTTTTGGCTCAATATATGTGTATCCTTATGGGTTAATTTAACAATTTAGAAAAAGGTTTTAAAAATCTATTTTTGTATGTCTTCATCAAGTGTTTCAGAACATGGATGTCAATTTCAGAAAAAGGTACCCCATCTTCTATTTTAAATTGACCTTTTCCTGTTGTTTTAACATATTTTCCTTATAACAGTGATAAATCCTCATTAATTTAAATCAGAGAGGAAAACCCTGCTGCAAAATAAAGGCAGCCATACTTTCAAATACCTCAGATATTATTGCTTTCAAATACACATAGTAACAAGAACATTACTAAAAATATGGTCCTAGTAAAAACCTGCTTTAGTTAATATATGGCGTTATCATTTTTATTACTACCACTACTATTACATATTTTGGATATATATTATATATATATATATATATATATGTATATACACACAATTAAGTGATAAGTTTTGTTTCCATATGTCTATTTGTTACAAGGATATTTTCCCCTTTATTACAATGTGGGAAGGAAGATGTGAGGAAGAAAAAACAAGATTTTAAAAAATAAAATAGTTAAAAATAGATAATGATAATGATTAAATTATTTGGATGGTATACTAAGGTTGAAAATGTTTTCTAGATAACAATCCTAAACAAAATTTTAAGGTAGTTATTATATCCATTATATATATATATATATATATATATAATATATAATAAGGTAGTTATTATATCCATTTTATATATATATAATATATAATAAGGTAGCTATTATATCCATTATATATATAAATATATATATATGTATATATATATATATATATATATATATATATATATATATATAGATAGATAGTAAGGTAGTTATTATATCCATTTCATAGTTGAGGATACTAAGGCACAGAGAGGGAAATCAATTTTCAGAGTTGGATTTGAATCCAGATCTCCTGACTCCAAATCCTACCATCATCCCAATATATTGCACTATGAAAAACACTGGCTTCAGAGACAGAAGACCCGAGTTCAAATTCTGATTCTCACACAACCAACATGATCTAAGGAAAGTCATTTAACTTCTCCAGGCCTCAGTTTCCTCATTTATAAAATGAAGGAGTTGGATCGATGACTGCCGAGGTCTCTTGCAGGTGTTCAGGAGGACCAGCAGCTCTGGTCTGAGATCTTGCTGAGTATTTTCAGACTGCTAACCAGTTTGGTATTGACCTGATTCATCCAACTCTCACCAGAGACCCCAAGAAGCTATATAGCATGTGCAGGGGCCACAGCCCAGAAAATCATCTAGGTAGATGGGCTAAACAGGTTAAGGGTAACTGATGAACCACAAACTTGTCAGTGAGTTAGAGGGTTCTCCAACAGTCATGCAAGTGGGTGAAACAGGTGCTGTAGAGCATGTAGAGCTTGATTAGACATTGACAATGCCAAATTCATCCACTGCATCTTGTGTCACGACTAGTCTTCTTAACTATTGTCCTGGATTTCATTAATAAAAAGAACAGAGAATGAGACTGTTGACTTTGTACAATTCTGCCTCACTTAAAACTAATTCACACACAAGTCATTCCCTATGATATCTCTGGTCCCTCTGAAAATGAAGGATAAACAACCACATTATGCAATCTAACATTTGCTTGTTTCCAAATTCAAGTCAAATTTCTATTTGCTTCTATATCTCTGTATTTGCTTACTTGCGTGCATGGTTTCTTAATATACAAAGACTCCAATAGAGTGAAAGCCCCATGAGGTCAAAGACATTTTTTTTGCTTTTGTCTCCAAAATTTGGTGTCTGACACATAGTAGGTGCTTAAAATTTTGTATAAGGTATTAAATTGCAATGGGAAACTTTGTAATTGTACAGAATTGTTTTATTGAACTGCTAGGTCATTTAAAGTTCATACACTCAAATATTTCATATAATTCTGCTGCCAGCTTTGTTAAATGCCAAATAGCAATAATCCTTGACCTCTCAGCCCAGAGCTAAGTATGCTATCAAATGAGCCATACTAACATTCTTTAACAAGAATATCATTTTCTGGATTAATCATGTTATGATAATATATTTGTTCATTTCTTTTATTATAGTCCTTAGGGAATGTCTATTACTTGTAAAATGTTATCTTGGAGAGTAATAAGATGAAATCACATTTTATTCTTTAATTAAAAGAAGATGAAAAGTTTGTTTAAATATACTTTTAAATGCCTTCAACTTGTGCATAAATGAGATAAGTAGGCTTTTTTGGTATCTGTATTAACTTTAACATGCTTGGTGATTGGACTCAAATGAGTCTGATAGCTAATGGAAATTTGTGGAGGAGACAAACAAATTGTTGTAGCTAAATGGATCCAACATTTATTTTGAATCAATAGAAGCTCAGGACCAGGAGGTGTTGCTAACCAATGGTACAACTTAGGACCATTAACTAATCCTTGCCTCTTATAAATGCTAGCAGTTATTCAATATTGAAATGAATTAAAATGATAGTATAATAAAATCTTGGACACTGCTGGTAGATAAAGGATTATCCTCTTGAATCAATCTTAAGCCTACAGGGAGCAAAAACCTAAAGAAGACGAGGATGAGAGTGTCCACATAAAATAAACTGCCACCTTAATAAGAGAGTAGGGAAGACAATAATGGAATTACATAATTTTAGAGCTACAAAAGATATTAGAGATCACTGAATACAATACATTCATTTTAAGAATCCCAAATGATAATTTATAGCCACCACTTCACAATTAGTGGCAAAGTCAGATTTAGAAGTTAAGTTTTCTGACTTACAACTACTCTTTCCACTCTAAAATATTTTCTTATAATGTAGAAAAAAGCATTAAGATTTTTTTTCTGCCTAGCTCTCTGTCAGACTTAAAGGCAATGTCAAAGTTACAGGGAAGCAGTTTAGGAACTGAAAATTTGATCAGAAATGTAATGGGTTACTTTTAGAGGGCTGTAGTTTCTCTGTAACTGGAGGGCTTCAAGCAGAGGTTGACTGGCCATGTGTCAAGGATAGGATCAATAGAATTCATGATTCTGATAATGGTTAGATTAGATGACTTAAAAATTGCCTTTTAAGCAAATAATCTTATGATTCTATAGGAAACTATTTCTCCAAATATCCTGTTAAAGTATGCCAAAAACTGTTCAATTTGTTCTGAATGTAATTAAAGAAAAGCCTATTCTTCTATATTCAAGAAAGAATGATCATACTTTTTGTGAAAGTTTCTTTTTCCCCATATTTTTCTGTTCCAAATTCCTTCCCACTCTCCCCTATGAGTTGAGAACACGAGAAATATGATACCCATTAAACATATGAAGTCATACAAAGCACATTTCTGCTTTAGTTATGCTCCAAACATTTTTACCCTGTCCCCTCCTCAAATTATTTTTCTTATTACTTGTCTCCCCTAACCTACATTCCTTCTTATTATCCCCTCCTCCAACTATCTCTCAGGACCTTCCATTCCTACTTCCCTGTTTGGTAAGATAAATTTCTATACCCAATTCTCTGTGTGTCTGTGTCTTTTCTCCTTGAATCAGTTCAGATGAGAGTGAGGTCAAGTGTTGACAGCTTCCCATCCCATTTTCCTCTTCTTATAAAAAACCTTTGCTTGCATTTCTCTGATAATTTTCCCCTTTCTTCCTTAACCTTCTTTCTCCAGCCCTCTTTCTCATCCCTCTATTTTTTTGAGATCATCCCAATATAACAGACACATCTATTCATAGATTCATTCTAATCATCCTAAAATGATAGTTTTTAGGGGTTATCTTCCCATACAGAAATATAAACAAATTTAATCCTGTCAAGTCCCATATGATTTCTCACCAATGCTTACCATTTTTACTTTTGTTGAGTCTTGTGTTTGAATGCCAGCTTTTTCTATTCAGCTCTGGTGTTGTCTTCAGGAATGCTTGAAAATCCTCTATTTCATTAAATATCATTTCCCCCTTTAATTTGTACTCAGTTTTGCTGGGCAAGTTAAACTTTGTTCCTTTGTCTTCTGGTAAACAATTTTTCAAACCTTCTGCTTCTTTATAGTGGTAGCTGCTAAATCTTGTTATACTTACTGTCTCAAAGGTATTTGAATTTTATTCTGACTTCTTTCAGTATTTTCTTCTTGAGCTTAGAATTCTGGATTTTTGATATAGTATTCCTGGGTGTTTTTATTTTGTAATTTTTATCAGGAGTTGATCAGTGTATTCTTTGAATTTCTACTTTGCCCTCTGCTTCTAAGATGTCTGGGTAGTTTTCCTTTATAGTTTCTTGGAATATGATTTCTAAGTTCTTTACTAGAAAAACAAATTATGACTTTCAGGGAGTACAATGATTTTTATATCATATTTATATTATTTATATATTTATTTCTTGCAGATCTATTTTCTAAGAAAGTTATTTTTACTATAAGATATTCAACATTTTCTTCTATCTTTATATTTTTAGTCTTTTGACTTTGTTTTATTGTTACTTGATATCAGGGAGTCATTAGATTCCATTAGACAATTGTAATTTTTAAGTATTTTTTCTAATTTTTATTGAGTTACTTCAGCATTTGTGCTTCTTTAATCAAGTTATCAATTTTTTTTTGTAATTTTTTGAATAGTTCTCATTTTACCCTACTTTTTAAAAATATTAGTTTGTTCTTTTAAAAATTGCTTTCTTTAATCTCTTCTAGCAACTCTTGTGGCCTTATATCCAATCTGCATTATATTTTCTTTAGTTTGTACATGTTTTCAAATAATTCTCTTCTTTGTTTTATTTTCATTATTTATTTATTTATTTTGCAAGGCATTGGGGTTAAGTGGCTTGCCCAACCCCACACAGCTAGGTGATTATTAAGTGTCTGAGGTCAGATTTGAACTCAGGTACTCCTGACTCCAGGGCCAGTGCTCTATCCATTGCACCATCTAGCTGCCCCAAATCATTCTTCTCCAGCTCTTCTTGTGTCATTAGCTTCTCTATCACTGTAGGTTTTTATGGTTATGTTCTTCTTTGATGTTGTTTGTTCATTTTTTTATCCTATTTTTCTTTTGGACTTTATGTTGGTTTGGCTTTGCTTACCTCTGTGGATAGAGATAATATCAAGCCTGAGTGTTTGTCCTTATGTCCTTTATGTCCTTTTATGTTGCTTTCAAAGCTCTGTGGGGGTCTGTAAGTTTTTGGTGCTTCCAAAGTGATATGACCAGGAGAGATCTGTTTATTGTTCTCCTGGTCTGCAGTCTGGTCCTTGCCCAAGTAGGGTTCCTTCTCCCTTCTGACAAGCCTCCATTTCTCTCTGCTATAGAACTGTGACCTGGGCCTGGGTTATGGGCAAAAGAACTTCCAAAGGAGACTTATTCCTACTCCTAGGGTCAATTTAGAGATCCCAGAGACCTCTTTCTTTTCCTTTTTTTCTTTATTAAAGATTTTATTTATTTTGAGTTTTACATTTTTTTCCCCTAATCTTACTCCCGCCCTCTGAGACCTTTTTCTAACTAGATTCCAGTCTTTTCTCATTTCTGGGTTCTGGATTGTTGCCCTGCTGCTACCATAGTCATAGTACTCAGCTGGACCCATTTCTGCAGGATTGCTTCCTTGCCATCCTACTTCCTAGTATTCACAGATTTCTTTTTCTGTCTTCTTAATCTTTCCTTAGTGGGTAAAGGAGGATTCAATTCAACTTTACTTGAATTTTATTTGGGTATATTTTAAACAAAATTTAGAGGGGGTGTTTTGGGAGAATTTGGAAAAACTACTGACCTCATGCCATCATTTTGGCTCTCCCCCCCCCCCCCCATATAAATGTTTCTTGGTAAACTTTCCTAGGGACTGAAATAATCAGCCATTCATTTTAGTGAAACTCTAAATTCATATTAGCCTGTAACCAAAGACCCCTTGTTATAGAATATATGATTTAGATACAAATGCAAGGTTCAGCATAAACTAATACAAAATTCTGCCTCCATTATGGCATCTAATGGATGATAGCATCTGATGATACTGGAGTAAAGGTCCACAGAGTATTTTAGTACATTTACCTGGTTGCAGTTCACTGCCTTGATAAGCATTCATTATTCTCTGGAGAGCCATAGAGAACCAAAAAATCTGCTTCAATAATAGGCACTTTGCTTTTTGCTTCCTTTCTTTTGCTATCCATTGCTCTGATGGTTGTGGGCTGTGTTTTCATTTCTTATTGTTGACCTTGAATGATTAAGCTGTAAGAGGCACAAGGATGCTAATAGAACTAAACCACCATCAGTGTCATTTTCTCTTTTACTTTGTTGAGTAGCAAGCTCCTAGCTAAATGAAAGGTCTCTTTTTTTCCTTACAGCCAATGGGCTATGTAGAATAACGCAACATTAAAGATGACCCCCTTGGCCCTTAAAACCTCCAGAGATGGCATCTTTCAGCAGCAGTGATTCTGCCACTATATAAATACACAGAACATTATGGAAAGGAGAGAGCTTTGTGATGCCAAGACCTGTAAATATTTGTCTAGGAGTCATGTTTCTATTTATCTTTGAGTATGCCTAGCAAGGAAAGTCTGTAGAGAATCTCTTAAAAGGTGAACTGAATTAGTTTTTGAGAATTGTGTCATTTTCTGTTTCTGCTTCAGGGAAATGTCTTTGTGCTCTCAATAACCAGCCACCATCAAAGCATCTGGTTGGAATTTGTTCTTCCTCTTTTTCTTTCTTTGCATCAACTTTAGAAAGTAGGTTTTTCCTGTACTGAGATATACTTCTTTATTTGTTTATTTTCATCCATATGCACATACATGTTTTTAAATTTCAAAATTTCTTTCCACCTTCCCTTCCCACCCCCTCCCCTTAGCTGTGAACAGTTAGATTAGCATTGTACATACATAATTTGATAAAAATATTTATAGATAGTTAGTTTCAGTATGAGGAATTAGGATTAAAGGAAAGAGATATATGAGATAATTTTTATAAAGTGTTCATCAAATTCTGAAGGGATTGTGTGTGTGTGTGTGTGTGTATGTGTGTGTGTAGATATGCTTCTTCATATACTGTGTATATCTATTGTTATTTTTTCTAAATTACAACAGGCAATGATACATAAGGATCAAATCAAGTCAATTTATGTTTTGTGTTATTTTTAAACTTACATAAAAATCCATGCAAGTTCTGAATTGACTGCACAAAAGTGCACCTCACTAATTCTCTGTGTGATTAAAGAAGATATAACAAAGGGCTAAGTGACAAGCTGTACACATTGAAAATCCTTGTCATTTTTATGACTGGTACTATGATTGAATGTCCAACTTTCTTTATATTCTGTTTTTCTAATTTTTCCCTCTTTATAAAGAATATGTTAAATTTCAGAAAACATTTGTATTCTATAATTTTTTTCTTGAAACATGATTATTTGCACCTTTACAATTGTAGGTTATATTTCATGATTCTTACAAGTATTCGAAATATAATATAGTCATAGCAGACAGAAATACATGCAACTAGCATGGGACATACCAGGATGTAAGTAGGAATCATTAGCTTTATGTATAGGCAGACCAAATGATTACAGTTTAATTGTAGTGACATAGCATTGGGTGTCTTTTTCCCCAAAATTTCTCTCTCATTGTCCATTAGGTTGCCTGACATAGCACAATGTGGTAGTCATTTCTTTTCCATCTTTAAGAAACATCTATTAAAATGTATGTACTTTTAGGGAAATCAATATTTGGGGAGGCTGTAAAGGAGGGGGAAGTTAATAGCTTGAGAAAGTTGTTAGGAATCAGAGAAGGTTTTCAGATTGAGCTAATATTTGGAAAAGAGAGGATTCAAGGGTTCCCCTTTAGAGGAGGTCAGGTAAGGAGAGGAAAGGTAATAGCTAGAAAAAAGAGAGATTCTGGGGTCAGAGTGTGTTTTCAAAGAGGGATAGATGGAAAAGGGGTGGGATAAGAGGGTACTCAAGACAAACAACAACTACTTCAAAGTGTTACTACAGTTAAACCAGTGTCATCAAGTTGGTAGCTGGCTCTGGATTACACCTACACCCATTTATTCACAAAGTCATTTTTATATTTCTCTCTCTCTCTCTCTCTCTCCCCCTTCTCTTCTCTTTCTTTCTCCCTCTTTCATACATACTCACACACACATACATACATATATACATACATACACAGCATTCCATAATCAGATTTCAATAATTAAAGAGGGTGCTTCTATTCTTCTACATCAAAATTTACAGAGGGCTGGATTTCCCATTTCAATTAATCAGGGATATGAACTCAATGTGACAATATAGCAATCTAGTTTAGAAGCCAAAGATTCAAGGATCATGTGGAAGAACCTCCACCCCTACCTCCCTTTCTCTTTATACTAAAGGAAGATCTTTCCAACTTCGAAATGTTCAGAAAGATTAGTTTTTCTTTAGTCTCCTATCAGAGTCCTAAAATAGTTGATGGTAATTCCTATTTGGGAGCTAGGGGAAAACTAGGTATAATGAGGAATTCAACTGGATTCTATAATGAACCCAGAAGAAAAGGTATATTCTGCCCAAGATGAATGTCATGATTGCCCCACAAATGGGAGAAAAGGACTATGTGCACCAAGCTTGAACATACTTTTTCCTGGGCTTAATAAATATCTTGAGAGAGAGAATGTATATCCAAAATACAGGAAATATTGAAATATTGAAATGTTGAAGATATGAAACTTTCTAAGGACTACTCCCACCCCCAGTAACCAAACTTGCTGGCACTACTAACAACACCTCCTCAGGATCCTCTCAGACCAGATCTGAACTCAAGAAGATGAGTCTTCCCAACTCTAGGCTTGCTGATTTATACTTACTAGCTATGTGATTTTGAGCAAATCACTTGATCACTTAATCTGTCTTAATTCACTGGAGAAATAAACGGCAAACCACTCTAGTATCTTTGTCAAAGAAACCTCATAGTCAGGATTGGTATGCTATGGTCCATGGTTCATAAAGCATTGGATATAACCGAACAACAAACAAACATACATACATACACACACATATATGCTATATCAATATTTAGATTTTTACAATATATACATATATATATATATATATATATATATATACATATGTATATATACACACACACAAATACATGTATTTATTAAATACTTGCAAGGCTGAAATAACTTGATTAGATTATAGTAGTAGTCTAATATCTTTAGCAGACTATTTGTCAGGTACAGAATAATGACCTTAAGGAAGGGATTTTTATCTCTTGTTCTGTTGCTATTCCTACTTCTCTTCCAAAAGGGATGGCCTCTATATGTTTGTTCCCAAATTTGGAAAGTGGATAGTGCAATTTGTCATGTGGGACTGTCATAAAATTACTTTAAATCTGTTCTTTTAAAAGCTAATTTACATGTTTAATTTTTTTTCCTGATTGGGATACAAGCTATTTTAGAAATCATCTTTGAGGAATTTTTGTACTACAGCAATTTGTATTTGCTGCTGTAAGTGAACTAAAGTCATTACTAAGGGCAACCTCAGCTGAAGAGCTAAGTCATTATACTATATTTAAATTCTAGCAGCTGCCATTGGAAGTGTCAGGAGGAGAGGACTTGCCTTTTGAGAGTGGAAAGTTATTACTTCTTAAAAGAGTAAAAAAAGTTCAATTTGCCAATACAAAGTTACAAGTGATCTATTAATTGCCAAATCTATTGACTTTTCCCAGGCTTCTCCCTTCTTGACCTCTCCACCATATTTCACATTCTTGATTGCCTCCTCTTCCCATATAATTTCTCTTTTCTGTTTTCATCACAGTGCTCTCTTTAAACACATCCCCTCAGTCTCCTTTCTGGTTCTTCATTCATTTTGCACCTTCATGTATGGGAGCACCCTCTTTATACTATCCCTATCACATAGTTTCAGAAGTTCAGTGAATTTTCAACTTTCTTGCCACATTCATCTAACTCTACCTTCTTATAGAGGTTAGTTATTCCCCACTGTCAATGCTGATTTTTTTTCCTCTTCATTTTTCATCTTTAGCACTTCTCTCATTTTTTCAAAGGAACACAATTAACATGTAGAAGACCACAGTAATAACTACTATTTGCATATTATTTTAATTTGCAAAGAAAATTATGTACATCATTTCATTGAGATTCATAACAATCCCGTTACATAGGTATTAGAGGTGTTATTATTATTATTATTATTATTATTATTATAGAGAGAAAAGCAGAGTTGAAAGTTCTGAAATGATCTGCCCTTGAACATGGTAAAAAAGCATGGTAGGCAAGAAGAGAACCCCAGTCTTTCTACTCCAAGTTCATTTTATCCATTAGGTTACCTTTCTCACTCTTCTGTTCCATCATCAAGGAGGAAGACCAACTGGAATTTTGTGCATCCATAGCTCTGACCTGCCACTGACATAAATATCAGCATTCCATATATTCTTTACACTAATTCCTTTGCCCTTTATACTTGAGAAAATTGATATCCCTAGTTTTCTGAGCAGTTATTTTGACTAGCTATTGTGGCCCACTGCTTCTTTGCCAGACCTCTTCTTTGTGTTAGGAATTTCAGTTATTGGGGGGAGGAATGGTCTTCAGAACGAATTTTTATCTTCAATGTATTTCCCCCCTTATTTTTCTTGGACGTTCCCTAGTTTCTCTTGGAGATGATGGCAGGATCAGTTGAGCTATATTTTCAACTATTATTTATATCATTTTCATAAGTTTAACATCAGTAATTGGAAAGTCCTAGAATTCTAGATTTCATAAGATCAGAATTAGAGGGCTGAAATGATTCTTTGAGATCATATCTTCCAAATCACTCATTCTATACATGAGGAAACTGAGAAGCAGAGATATTAAATGATTCATCCAAGGTCATAGAGGTGATAACCATTAGAGAAAGAACTGAAGTTTAGATCTGCCGACTTCAGAAACAAAATAATTTCTTTTGATTGTATCACCCCAGAGAAGATATAGTGGGGTTATCCATCCCATTCTACTCCCATGTACTCCCAGAAGTACCAAAGACCTTTTCAGGGAGCTTACCAAAGATGAAGTTCCATTTCAGTTTCTCTGTTCAATTATATAAAAGCAATTATTTTATTGATCTGTGCAATAGTATACCAAACATTTAATGTAAAATAACAACACAAGAATTTCAAATTATCCCAGGCTTTTTCTTTCTAAATTGTATCAAAAATAGAATGAAAATAATAATAATATAATATTGATGATAAAAACATTTATAAAGGACTTTAAGGTTTTCAAAATGATTTAAATGGATAATCCTATTTTTTCCTCATCACTGTTATTATATGAGATGGGTAATATAGTTATTATTTTAGCCATTTTTATAAAGAGGAAACTGAGGCTTTGAGAGGTACCAATGCTCACAGATACTGTAAGAGAAAGATTTTTGTACCTCAGTTTTTCTGACTCTAAGTTAAGCGTGGACACTGAAACATCGCCTCTTAAAAACAGCAATAACTTCGGGATTAATTGGCTCTTAGAAAATTATTGTTCACTACCCCTCCAAAAACTTCTATGGCTCCCAGTACCTTAATATGGGGCACAAATCTACTTCAAATTTTTAGGTAAGAATACATCTCTTGAGGTTTGCCCAAGACTCACAAAAGACTGTGACACCCTCTATCAAATAGACTCTTAACTGTGGAACTATGAACAGCCTCTATCAAATAGACTCTAACTTTTCATAGTTGTATTTGATACTAGGTCTTCCATTGAGATCTCTATATGATAATCATTAATGTCCATTATGATTATTTAAATGTCAAAGCAGGTCCTTTTATAAGTGACTCTTTTTTTCTAACTATTCAGGAGATTTTGTGCTAGGTAAAACCTTCCCTAATAACAATGTGTTGCCTAAGAATAGTTTTGCAGTGAGAATTAAGGGGTCATTTCCAAGGAGGGATATTGTGCTAAGGGTGGAGAATTTAGATTCCTTGAGAAATTAATGTACTTACATTTCAAATTTACTTCTCATGTGCATTGATGGCAAAGAATGTGTATTGCCAGTAGCATACGTTTCCTCGCCTAATTACTGTGCTAGGTGTGTGGGTGGTTGAAGTAATTAAGTGCATCTTCATAGAAAGGGATAATTTTTAACAAGGTAGTTTGACCCTGTTTTTGAAACTGTTATTTAAAAAAAAATTCTGAGGCTTTCTTAATTTTAATCATTTATTTGAAGTATTAGCAACTAAACTAAATACATTTAAAAGAGTTTCGTAAAAGGGGTTTTTTTTAGTTTTTTTTTTTTAGTTTTTCCAAGACAATGGGGTTAAATGACTTGCCGAAGGTCACACAGCTAGGTAATTATTATGTGTCTGAGGTCAGATTTGAACTCAGGTCCTCCTGACTCCAGGGTTGGTACTTTATCCACTGC
Organism: Macrotis lagotis; assembly: GCF_037893015.1. Lineage (NCBI taxonomy): Eukaryota > Metazoa > Chordata > Mammalia > Peramelemorphia > Peramelidae > Macrotis > Macrotis lagotis. The sequence goes on along the minus strand of NC_133658.1, from coordinate 175,002,463 downwards.
TCCACCTAGCTTCCCCCAAAAGGTTTTTTTTTTTTTAAACTGATTTAAATAGAGTTTTATAAGATCACATAGAGTGGAGGATTCAAATCAGGGCTGACAAGTTTTTTGAATTAATAATCTTGAGCACTTAAGGCATTTATTTATCTCTGGAAAAAATCAGAACAGCTTGAGTCCCTAAGCAAAATATTCTGAACTCTGACATGGTCAATTTGGTGTTTTCTAAAAACCTTAACTGGAGAGTAAGTCATAGAAGATGTAATGTATATCCTAGTGTCAGGAAGATCAACGTGAATCTTGCCTCTGCTACTTAATAGTTCTGTGACCTTGTGCAAGTCACAGAATCTTTTTGTTTCTCATACTCCTCAACTGTAAAATGCAGAAAATGGTGCTAGTAATAAGATACTATATTGAAAATCACTTTGAAAACTTTAATGCTCTAAATACATATCAGTTCTATTATAATAATCTTTTTCTGGTTACTGAAAAATTCTGGTTACAAAATCAAAGAACCCTGTAATCAATCAATGTCTCACAATTACAAGACTATGAGAATTTTCTGTTTATTAATCTTCTCCCTAAATTCATCCTTCTGACCAACTTTTCCATTGCAATCAAATATCTTCCCAGTCAACCAGACTGACAACTTTGCTGTCATTTTCAACACTCACTTTCACTAATCCCAAATATATAATCTTTTGTCAAATCCTGCTATTTTTATCTTCACAACATCTCTCAAATAGGGCCCTTTCTCTGCACTCCCACAGCTACCATCCCAACTTGAGTGCTCATTACTTCTTTCCTAGACTATTGCAATAGTCTTCTAATTGGGCCACCTCACTCAGGACACCAGTTGAAACCACTCTTCAATCAGATGATAAAGTAGTGCTATTCAAGTGCAAGTAAGACCATAACATTCCTCTATGACAATAATGATGATAAAATAGTAGAACTGGCATTTCTATAGTGCTTTAAGGTTTGCTAAGCACTTTATAAATATCTCATTTTAGCTTCAAAATAACCCTAGAGTTAAATGATATTATAATCTCTAATTTACTGATGGGTAAACTAAAGCAGACAAGTTAAGTGCTATCTGTCAAGACTAAGTATATGAGGTCAGATTTAAATTAAGCTCTTCCTGACTCTAGGTTCCAACATTATAATCCTGGTGGATCTCTATGACATCTGAAATCAAATACAAATTCCTTTGTTTGGTATTTACAGATCTTACACCCTGGCCCCTTTCTACCTTTCCAGTATTCTTAGTCTTCCTTCCACATCCTCTACATTCCACATATACTGATCTTACTAGCTGTTTCTCAAACACAATAATTCATCTCCAAATTATTATGACACAGTCTTTTCATTGGCTATGTTATATAGTTCCCCTTGATGCTATCTCTCTCTTTACCTCTGTCCTCAGCTTCCTTAACAAATCAGGGCAAACTTCAATTCAGTCTTTTTATAATGGCTTTTCCAGTCCTCACCCTTTCCCCTGTTATCATCATGAAATTACCTAAAATCTATCCTTGTAGAGACTGGCTTCCAGTGATTCTACCTCAGTTACAATTAATCAATCAGTACCAAAAAACTAGCATTTCTGCCCCCCCAATGCTTTGAGGGCATGTTCTCCTCATTATCACTTTAGGCCTGAATTTCTACATAACACTGATTCTACTAATTCAAATCTATCAGTTCCATCACCATTTGATGAATCCTTTTCACATCCCCCACTGAATCCAAAGGATGCTCTTTCAAACCTCAAAACTGAACTGACAGACTTCAAGCATTAGTTCACAGACAGCTGCATTTTCTTTCTCTTTCTTTCTTCCTTCCTTCCTTCCTTCCTTCCTTCCTTCCTTCCTTCCTTCCTTCCTTCCTTCCTTCCTTCCTTCCTTCCTTCCTTCTTTCTTTCTTTCTTTCTTTCTTTCTTTCTTTCTTTCTTTCTTTCTTTCTTGGCAAGGCAATGGGATGAAGGTCACACAACTGGGTAATTATTAAGTGTCTGAGTCTAGATTTGAACTCAGATCCTCTTGACTCTGGGACCATTGCTTTATACACTGCTCTACCAGGTACCCCCCCCCATTTTCTTTCTTTTTAAAAATTTTCTACATATTAAATATGTTTATACATATGCACATACATGAACATATATATATAAATAGAATTTTGAGTACTCTAGAACAAAAGTTTTAAAATTCCAGAGATGAAATGTTTCCCAAATGTTTCCTTTTTTAAAAAAATTATTTATTTATTGATGTTTTATTTTTCCAAATACATGTTTTGAAAGTTTCTTTTAACATTCATCCATATATCTGTGCATATTTCTAAGTTATAAAATTTCCTTCCACCCTACCTTCCCACCTCCCCCTCCCCTTAGTGGTGAACAGTCAGGTTAATATTGTTCTTACACATGTGTGGTAAGCATGCTTATAGGTTAGTCATTTTGAGTATGAAGAATTAGGATTAAGGGAAAGAAGTACATAAGAGATATTTTTTAAACTGAATGTAGTGTTCCTCAGATTCTGAAGGATTTTGTTTTGTTTTGCTTTTCTTCCTCTGGATGGGGATAGCCTTGTCCATAGCCAGACTAATAGGGTTGTCCTAGCTCTCTGATCTGCATAGAGTAGCAGCAGCCATCAAGACTGATAATCTCATAATGCTATCTTTAATGTACATGGTTCTCTTGATTCTGCTATCTTTGATCAGCATCAGATCCTGTAACTTATTCCATGCTTCTCTAGAGTCCAACCATCTTTGTTTTCTTATCAAACAGTAATATTCTATAATATTCATGTACCACCTCCATTTTCCTTCATAAACAAAAATAAATATATAAATGGAAAACAGAAATGAAAGCCATATTTTTATGTCATCCTCATGTTATGCTCAGACTGGGAGCAACTGACACCTTTCTCCTTATAGCATTTCCTCTCTTCTTTTACCAGAATGCAACCAGAATGTGACCAAGAAGTCAAACCAAAAGTAGTGATTATGGTGGATTAAAGATTTTTGAATATTTCCAATTTCTGGCAGTTCAATGAGAGAGATTCTTCTTTACCATGTAATTAGCAGTATGGAATTAGTCTCAAAAAGTCTATGCATGCACCAAATTTTTCCACTACTTTAGCATGTCTCTCTAGAAGTAGGTTCTCTACCTTCTTGTAAATAGGGGGTTACAACAGTTGAGCCCCCTTCAGCTCCTAAGAACTCACTGAACAATTTCCTATAACAATCACTCATTTGGGGCTTCATGCCAACTCAAAACCACTTCCCTGTTATAGTCTTTCTCTCTTGCATGTGTACACACATACACACATACTTACACACACATGAATGAGCACAACATTGTCATTTTCATCTTGTTTCCAACATTAAAATATTAATTTCCTGAGGGAAAGGATTTGTTTTTTGCCTTTTTTAAAAATCATCTCCTACACTCAACCCAATGCATACCATGTGATAGTCACATAATAAATGCTTGTTGACTGATCAAGAAGGAAAGAATCATCAGGGATATTGATGTGAAAGTTTGAAGCAAATGAAAGAAAAACACTATGATTTCCTAGTTCTCTGATCAGTTTAAAAATTGTGAGATAAATTGGTCTTTCTTCTGCTAAGTGATTTCTACCATGTAGTACTATTTCATAATGTCACCATTAAATATCCATAGTAGATAAGGCCAAAATATTTACATTTGAATGGGACCAGGTCATTAAAACCTTTTTTTCAGAATGTCCAAAAAGCCCTGATGTTTTCATTCTTTAGTTTTTCTTTTCAGTCCAAAACATTTAGCTTACAAAGATAATTTAATTAGGCTATTTTAGACTAAGATAGTGAGATGCTCCATTCTAATGAATTTTGGGAGTAAACCAACATTTTCTTTCAGCAGGAACAAATGATGGAATTTTTCCTGACATTGTTGTTGACATGGTCAATAATAGCTTTTCAAATCCCAAAGCCTGAAACTTACAGTTAAGTTTGGTGTGATGTCTTTCCAGACAGCATTAGATTAATTAAATTAAAATTTTTCTCATGAAGTCAGTACATCACACTCTAATCTATGATTTCACTGGAATGGAAACTCTTTCCACATGCACAGCCTGAAATCTCTTTATAACACAGAAAGGTTCTTTGAGAAAGCGCCATGGTTGAATAATGTTCACTCTGTGGCCAACATTTTGATAATGATCTCCAACCTCAGTCAAAGTGACCTTTAGATATTAGAAATAGCATCTATCCTACACATTTCCAACCCAAATAACTTTTCTCAGTGAAGGCAACTGAGGTGGGAGGGAGAAAATTCAGGACTCAAGGGTTTTTTGTTTATTTGTTTGTTTCAAGATTTAATTTATTTTGAGTTTTACAATTTTTCCTCTAATCTTCCCCCCCCCCCCCGAGGGCAGTCTGTTAGTCTTTACATCATTTCCATGGTATATATTGATCTCAGTTGAATGTGATGAGAAAGAAATCCTATCCTTAAGGAAGAAAAATAAAGCACACCAGATAGCAAAATTATATAATAATATAAAAATTTTTTTTCTAAGTTAAAGGTCTTTGGTCTTTGTTATCCTCCACAGTTCTTTCTCTGGATACAGATGGTATTATCCATTGCAGACAGCCCCAAATTGTCCTTGATTATTGCACTGAAGGAATGAGCATGTCCATCAAGGTTGATCCTCACCCCCATGTTACTGTTAGGGTGTACAGTATTCTTCTGGTTCTGCTCATCTCACTCAGAATCAATTCATGAAAATCTTTCCAGGATTCCCTGAATTCCCATCCCTCCTGGTTTCTAAATAGAACAATAGTGTTCCATGACATATATATACCACAGTTTGTTAAGCCATTCCCCAATTGAAGGACATTTACTTAATTTCCAATTCTTTTCCAACACAAACAGGGCTGCTATGAATATTTTTGTATAAGTGATGTTTTTACCTTTTTTCATAATCTCTTCAAGGTATAGGCCCAGTTGTGGTATTGCTGAATCAAAGGGTATGCACATTTTTGTTGTCCTTTGGGCACAATTCCAAATTTCTCTCCAGAAAAGGTTGGAGGAGTTCACAGCTCCACCAACAATGTATTAGTGACCCAGATTTCCCACATCCCTTCCAATATTGGTCATTGTTCTTCCTGGTCATATTGGCCAATCTGAGAGGTATGAGGTGATACCTCAGAGATGTTTTAATTTGCATTTCTCTAATAAGTAATGATTTAGAGCAATTTTTCATATGACTATGGATCACTTTGATTTCCTCATCTGTAAATTGCCTTTGCATAATGTTTGACCATTTGTCATTTGGGGAATGGCTTTTTTAAAAAAATTTGACTCAGTTCTCTGTATAGTTTAGAAATGAAGGACTCAAGGTTTTAAAAATGAATATTGAAACTTGTTTTTTCATGTAACCAGGAAAAATTAAACAAAACTGCAAAAAAAGAAAATGAATAGCATCTATCACTGGGCCCATATACAAAACTTTTCAGCTTATTTTAATCTGCCAAAATTGGTATTCTATTAGTATAAGCTCCCATGTGCCAGAATTATATGCAAACTATAATGAGGCATCAGAATTGGACTCCACTGATATTTTAAAGTCAATGCTTGATGCATTTAAAAACAACAACAACAACAAGAATGTACCTCTCTAATGGCTTAAGTGCAGTCCTAAAATAATTTCCTGGAAGAATCTCCTCAGTCAATAAATGCAAGTTTTAGTACACTAAAAATCTCTCTTCTATACCCCAACACAGTGAATTTCTAATGGTTTTCTGCTTTCTCATTGTTTCCTAATATTAGAGGAGAATCCTGCCATGGCATAGATTTGAACATTCCATAGTGAAATCACATCACATAAATTTATCTCTTTACAGTAAAAAAAATCTGAAGAAAAACACTTTTAAAAACAATATAAGACTCATCCCCACTCCCAATTATAGCAATAGGTTTCCTTCCATTCCTAAAGCAATATGCAAATTTCTAGATCCAAGAAAAGCTCTCCATTCTATTTTATATTCTATGTTGTTGAAATTGCAAAGAAATATGAATATTAGAAGGAAAAACCTGTGTTTCTTGGGGAGTCTCCTTTTCTAAACATCAAAGTCCGTATTTCCTGGCAAATATCCATGGAGGAGAAAGAGGGGAGAGAGAGAGAGAGAGAGAGAGAGAGAGAGAGAGAGAGAGAGAGACAGAGACAGAGACAGAGACAGAGACAGAGACAGAGACAGAGACAGAGACAGAGACAGAGAGAGGGATCTGAAAGCACAAGGAAAGACAATAGAGGACTTTTAGCTCTAAAATAGCTCTCAGTCAAAGGCTGGGATGTTGGAACTGTCTGAACAGAGGCTATCAGATCTTGTTGATGCACCTGGGGCTCTTTGGTGTTTCTGAGAGCATCCTGGTCCATTGCCTGCTGCCATTTCCATTGTTCTTAATGCCCACTATCAAGGGGGTGACAACTGAAGCCCGCCCTAGAAGTTCAGGTGCTAAATCGATGGTAATTAGTTTCTCATTATTTCTCTAAAAGGTGGAACTGCTGTTGGGAAAAGAGCTGTAAATAATAATAGTTGCTGTTAGGCAGTTGGATCTTCAAAACTCTGGTAATTTTCTTCATGCTAATGAGACAAATGAGGATCAAATGAGTAAAGGTTAGGCAAGTTCAAGGAGATTTAATTCTGTACATGCAATATTTTTAAAATCTAAAATAAGAGTGAAGTTCTAAGGGAAGAGCACCCAGCACATATTATTTGGGCATAACTTTAATACCTTTTGCTTATTACCTTCAACCAACTAAATGTTTGCTTCTGTTACTACTAAATAACCCCATAGAGAAATTTAAAAAAAACCCTAAAATCCCAACTTTAGTAATTGGTGATATTGGATCCCTTACATTTCTCTCAATCTGTAGTTATCACTGCAAATTCCACAGCACTTTATGCTTTTATATTTTGGAAAAAAAGAAATATTTAATTTTGTCCCTTTTCTTTTACTTATGACTAAAGTATACAGTACATAGACACAGAGTGAAGGAGTAAACAAAAAAGCAGTATTTGCCCAGAACTTGCCAAAGGGCCATTTTGCCTAAAATTTCTTAATGATTAATGCAAGCATCCTTCCCCATTTGTTTTATCCAGACAATTGTTTCAGTTCTCTACCTTTCTTTGTATGTGTATAGACACAGCTTTAGACTATATTTAAAACAACTGCTGGTGTTTTTGTACTCTGCATTGCATCGTTTAAATTAGAGGGCTACATCGGGCCAAATTTTCAAGCTGTTTAAAACTAGAGATTAGAATGGAACAAGTGAGATTGCCTCCTGATTGTTCCACCCTTCTGGGATACTTAGGAATCATTATGTATAATGATTTTCTCTGCCAGTGGACAAGAGTTCAGACCTGTGTAATTAAGACCCAAATATAACTCCACCTCCATGCCATTACTGAATCTGTTATCTAGGTAAATGGCTCCATGCATTATAGCTCATAGAATATCACAGGTGAATGGTTATATTTTTTTATTCAAATCCCTTAATAAAATGTACCCAAGATTGTTTTATCTATGTTGTCTCTCCTTCTTCAAAAATATTCCTTACTCCAGAGAATGTAAAATATAGTGAATCTCCAATAGATTTTTTTAATGTAGTAGAGAACAATTATTAGCTAAGTACCTTCATTTGTTTCATCTATATGAAGATTTTGCATTTTTCTTATGCAGTTTGATTTACAGGATGTGATAACAGTGTCATCATCATCATATCAACATAATCTTGCAAACTTGTACATTCATTGCAGGATAGAAAATGTCATGACATTTCTTCATAGAAATAATGAAATTCATTTTGGCATCTAAATTTCACCCACTTCAGCACTCTGCAATGAGTGACTACACTAGACAAAGAAGAAACAATAGACAGTATCTCTCTAAAGTTCATAAACTCTTGCCTATTCTCTCTTGTCAGGATTCCTAAAGCTATTGACTAGGGTCTACAATTTCATGACAACTTTACATTGTGTATCCTAAAAGGATAGAAAGTCATGTCAATTCTCAGTTTCTATAGAAATCTTAAAAAAGCAAACAAACCAACAAATCTTTAAATCACAATATAAGGGAGAAAAGCTCTCTTCCTCTCCAGCATCATGGAGTCTTTGCCTCCAAGTAAGTTTTTCTTCAAAGTGTTCTCTCCTGTGTTATCACTCTATAGTCTTATTTTTCCAAACTTGTTGCCAATTTATATCTCTATTTAACATCTCATATGGAGACTTTCTCCACTCAATA